>NC_133656.1:28604732-28904732 GCF_009905375.1 Apium graveolens | reverse complement strand
CTGTGGTTCTACAACTTCATGGTCAGTCCTATCAACCACTGGGGGTCTTTCAACAGAAGTAGGAATAGGTTGAGTTTGAGGAATTATTACCTGTAGAGGAAGAGCATCTGATGTTTGAGCCTGTGTGGTTTGAACCACTGGAGGTTGATCTTGCTGTTCATTACCGGGAAGATTGAAGATAGGTAAAGGAATATAAGTGGCCATGAAAGCAGATATAAGTACTGGAACTTGCATGAATTTGAAAGTTGTGTCTTGGCGGGTGTAAATCTTTTTGCTTACTGAAGGGGGTTCGGTTACTGAGGAGTTAGCAAAAAGGGCTTTTTGCTCAGGTGAGATAATATGTTCTGCTATGAGCATGAGAAAACGAGCATGGTAGCACGAGACCCTACGATTTGTAGAATGATCACGTAAAGCAGTAGTGAGACGTCTCAAAAGAATGGGTAAAAGTAGTTTGCCAAAATTGATCCTTTGATTGAAAACAACCGCAAGACCAATATACTGCAGAGTGGAAGTGATGTTGTGAAAGTTGGATTTAGTGCAGTTGGCAAACACTTTAGAAAGAGTATCGAAGAAAATGTCCCATTCAGAAACCAAATTGGATTTAGACAACTTGGTTAAATTAATCACCCTCTGATAGTGAATAGCATGGAAAAAGTTTGAAATATCATTTTTCAGAGGGCAAATTACAGAAATTGTCCATAGGAAAATTTAACGCTCGATTGACGACTGTTTCATCAACTACATACTGTGTGTTCGCCATGGTGAATGAAAAAGATTTAAAATCATCGGCCACAGTAGAGGTTGTGCAAATCCGTCTGAGTAGATCAACATTTAAAATCACATTTGATTTAATAGCAGAGCTAACAATCGAATGGTCACTTAAAAATCTAATCCACAACTTAAATTTTTCTACATCACATTTTTCTGGATTAAAATAACTAACAAGATTATTGCGACAATTTGGAAATTGAGTGCCATTTAAAAAATACACACTTTCAGAATTTTAAGAATTAAATTAAGAGAATTCGAATTAAAAAAAAATTAATAATTCGAATTAAATCAATTATATCTGAAAAATTTAGAAAGTAATGTATCTTATAACGACTCGTGTATTTTTAAATTATTTAAATATGTAATTGTGGAGGTATTAATTAAATAAAATATGTGTCTTGGTTTTCGCAGCAGTGTGTGAATATATACTAATTGTTTGTGATTGATTGGTGTAAAGGATTGGAATATGTAGTTAAAAAAAATTGAGTATATTGTTTTGTTTTATTTTTTTAAAGGTGATTTTATTATAGTTGTAAATCCGTAAATATTTGGATTGTCTCTAAAATTAGTTTTATGATTTTATAATTCCAATAGTTATTTTTGGGATTTTATAAAATTTAGAAATCAATATTTCATCAATTATTTAACCCTGTGTGATTTTCTGATTATGTTTACTTGTAAAATCTGTATTTAATCCCAGATTTCTTCAAATATTATGAAACTCATATTTATCTAAGTTTGGAATATTTCGAGAATTTTAAAATTATTTTGGAAATTTTCGGGATTCATTTCACCCGCGCGTTGTTTCGTTTATTTGTTAAAAGCGGGTATAAATTTTGTTTCAAAAATTTTCTTAAAATTTCAAAATTTATGTTTCTGTAAACTTCGAGACATTTGTAATATTTTAAGATTATTTCCATAATTTTCTGAATTCATTTTAAGTGCAGCTTAAATCGTAAATTATAAAATGCGGGTATATCGTGTGATCCAAAAATGATTTAAAAATTTTTAAAAAAATTATTTTATTAGTTTTCAAATATTCCGAAAATTTTAGAATTATTTAGATAATTGTTGTAATTTTATTTGCACGCATTTTAGTTCATTAAATCACAAATTCTGAAACGAAACTGGCAGGCGGGCATAGATCATGGACACGATTCTCTAATCTCGACCTGCATCTCTCTCTCTCTCGACCTGATTCTCTAATCTCCTCTCTCGGTTCTCGTCTCTCTCTGTTACTCTCACCACTTCTTTCTTTTTATCTTTTCTTTTTCTCTCTATTTCCCTATTTCCCTGTTTCCTTCCCGCCGTTGCTCAGTTCCTGTGATGGTGGTTGCCGGTTTTCGGTTTTCCGGGTTATTTTTCCGGTACCGTCGCCATCCTGCTCTTATTTCTCCCTATACGGTGTCCTTGTCCAGCTTTTGGTATATATAGGAATATATATACTGTGTGTGTATGTATTGTGCGAGTGTGTGAATGGTGTGAGTATTTGCGCATGGTGGCGCGTGCGTGATGGTGATGCTGTGTGATGGCTGCTGTTATTATTTTGTTTCGGTTAATGATGAATTCATTTTTTTTTATTTTTATTTTTACAGGTTGTGTTTGATTAATATTCGTGATGTGCAAATGAATTTCATGCGGAAATTTTATTATCGATGGAATTTATGTTGGACACCCGAAATTAATCGGGTACCCGTAAATTTTATCGCCGACGGTGGACTATGATGTTTATTCTGAGTCCTAATATTTTAAAATAAATAAATAGTTCGTGAAATTATCTTTGAAACGAGAATTTAATTTTACATTAAAGTCGAGTACGTAATTTAGTTGACTAATTGTGATTGGATTGATTGTTGGGTTGAACTGGTAGTTGGAATTGTGGTTGTGAATTTGTTTATTGTTAGTTTGACGTCGATTGATGTATCGATGGGTAGTCCGGTAAACAGAGGAAACGTTGTCCGATTTTCGGAAAACTGAATTACGCAAATACAGAAACGTATCCAATGAATATCGGGAAGTCGAGAGACTATATATCTATGTGTGTGTTTTGTACGAAACTTGATTGTATGATGTGATGAAATATTTTTCTAAATCAATAACCCTGATTTCGTAAAATAAAGAGTACAAGTATTTTCCGAAAACGAACACTTAACCGATTTTCGAGAACGTGAACCCTAAGTGATACGTGTATTATTATATGAAGTATGTTATGAGTCGGATTTTGTTAACGTTCGGGTAGATTGTTAGCGAGGATATATCAAGCATAATCAAATGTCTAAGTTAGGATGTTTCGACCATGTAGGTTCTAGTCGGAATGCCTGAGAGTTGGAATTGGATGAAAGATAATCGGTGGTGAGTCGAAAAGCTCAGTAAGGTCCCAATCAAAGGACTTAAGTGTTGAGGTCGAATCCAGAGTAATATAGTGGTTGGACATAAAAGCCTAAGCGGCAAAGTTGGCCCAGAATTGATCAGTAATAGTTGTAAAGCCTTGTAAGGCAAGTATTTCTGAACTTTTCTTCAAGATATATTACCAAGTATTTTTGTGAGTATTTCTGTGTGCTTTGCTCGGGGTTAGTGCGTGACTGATCAGCAGCCTAACCTTGGTTTTAAAACTTAAAATGAATATCCAATTCTATTGATTAGTTAAAAGAAACTTGATTCATCTGAATCATTTCACTTGATCATTGTTTAACCTCAGATATCGTTATTATGACTTGCTGAGCTAGTTAGCTCACTCTTGCGAATCTTTTTATGTATTCTACAGTTGAAAGGGATACGGTTGATAGCGAGGTTTCCTAGTTCAATGTACGAGCTAGGATTCCAGATTGAGTTGGATCGAGCTAGCAGAAGCTTGTGGCGGTAGTGAGATAGTAAGATTGTAAGAATAATTTTATTATCAGTTGTAAGTTAAATTAGTTGGGATTTGGTACATTGTAATAAATTTAAGGTTGTGGCTTGTTTTTATACTTTAACCTGTTGCGATCCGTGGTTTTGTGAAGCAGGGTCATTATAAATAATATCTCTTTTACAGAATTCTATGTTTTGTATGTGTTGTGGACCCCAAACTTCTGACCCGAGTTTGGAGGGCGCCACATATCTCGTTAAAGTTCCTAACTCACGAAAGCAGATATGCAAAATCACAAGACACAAAACCTAATTAAAATAAAAAAAAACTGATTTTGGGGAAAAATCGAATTAAAAAAAAATGCGCAGCACTTCTGTATGTATATACGTGTATGTATATAACAGAAGTGATGTTTTAGTTTGCTGAGTAAAAACTCGAGCAAGGAAGACAATGGAGATGGGTTTTGATCTGTTCGAAATGAGAGAGAGAGAAATAAGAGAGAAAAAGAAGGAAACTGTTGGAATTTTTGAAAAACAAAACAAGAACTGAGTGAATTAATCAAAACACAAATAAACTTTAAGTAGACAACTGGTATGACAATCGAGGAAAGTCATACCGATTGTCTTCCCGATTGTCATACCAGGCAATTTGAGAAGACAAAAACAAAAAAAAATAGTAATAATATATAACTGGTATGACAATCTGATAGTCATACCGATTTCATACTAGTACAAAATAAAACAAAAAATATATGATATTAATTTTATTACTGGCATGACAATCAATAGTCATACTGATTGTCTTGCCAGTTATAAAATTAAACTGAATTAAAAATAAACACGTATTTGTACTGGAATGACTTTCAGCAAGACAATTTCAATTGTTTTGCCGATTGTCATTCTAGTATAAACTAAATTAAGTATTAATATAAATTAACTGAAATGACTTTCAGCAAGACAATTTCAATTATCTTGCCGATTGTCATTCAAGTATAAACTTAACACAAACAAATATATATATATTTTATAAAGCAAATATAAACAGTTTTTAACAAAAACAAAACATATATATATATATAAATACAGAAAACTACAATAAATACTAATATAGAAATGGCAGAAAATATTTACACAATTAAAATATTTCAGAGATAATTATATTTTCAGTCCAAAAATAGATTTCTTTTGAATTTTAGCAAATAAAATTCATAGAAAAATATTTTTAGAGAAAATAAAATATTCTGAGACATTAAAATTAACAAGTTGAGTAAATAAATAAGATAAGATAATAAAAACTTACATAGAAATAAGCAAGAAATTATGGAAAATGATAAAATAAATTTGCAAATGAATTTTTCATTTATGAAAAATTCATTTGTAAATTCACTCAAGAACAGATTTCAGATATTCACAAGTTTAATCACTAAAGCTATTCAACATACCCAATTTACCAACTAATTTGGTAAATGTGGACTCATCAAGAGGTTTAGTGAAAATATCTGCTATTTGTTCTTCTGTTGGAACAAAAAATAGTTCAACAGTACCATTCATGACGTGCTCTCTAATAAAATGATACCTGATGTCAATGTGCTTGGTCCTTGTATGTTGCACAGGGTTGTTGGTGATGCCTATTGCACTTGTATTGTCACATAGAATAGGTATTTTGTTCAATATAGAGCCATAGTCCCGTAGCTGATTCCTAATCCACAAGATCTGAGCACAGCAGCTTCGAGCAGCAATATATTCAGCCTCGGCCATTGAATTTGAAACTGTTTGCTGTTTCTTGCTGTACCATGAGACTACTCTGCTACTTAGGAATTGACAACTCCCTGAGGTGCTTTTCCTATCAACAACACTTCCTGCGTAATCTGAATCTGTATATCCAACAAGGTTAAAACCAGATTCTTTAGGGTACCAAATACCTAGATTTGGTGTTCCCTTAAGATATCTTAAGATTCGTTTAACAGCAACGAGATGAATATCTCTAGGATCCGCTTGGAACCTTGCACATAAGCATGTAGCATACATAATATCTGGTCTACTTGCAGTAAGATAGAGTAACGAGCCAATCATACCTCTGTAGCTTGTGACATCTACCTTATTGGAGTTTTCACATGGTCCAAGCTTGACAGCTGTAGTTGACGGAGTCCTTGCTGATGCAGAATCCTCTAGATTGTACTTTTTGAGGAGTTCCTTGAGATACTTGGATTGACAAATAAAAGTTCCATCTAACCTTTGATTTACTTGTAATCCAAGAAAGAACTTCAGCTCTCCCATCATGCTCATTTCAAATTTGCTGTGCATTAACTTAGCAAATCTCTTACAGAGATTATCATTAGTAGACCCAAATATTATATCATCCACATAGACTTGGACTAATATTGTATCATTCTTATTCTTTTTAGAAAAGAGAGTTTTGTCTATGACACCTCTAATAAAGCTATTTTCAATGAGAAATTCAGAGAGAGTGTCATACCATTTTCTCGGAGACTGTTTGAGTCCATAGATAGCCTTGAAAAGAAAGTAGACAAAATCCAAATGATCTGGATCTTCAAAACCAGGAGGTTGCTCTACATATACCCCTTCATCCAGCTTTCCATTCAGAAAGGCACTCTTGACATCCATTTGATAAACTTTAAAGTTAGAGAATGCTGCAAATGCCAGAAATATCCTGATGGCCTCTAGTCTAGCCACTGGAGCATAGGTTTCATCTTAATCAATGCCTTCAGCTTGAGAATACCCTTTAGCTACTAGTCTTGCGTTGTTCCTTGTAACCACACCATCTTCATCTAGTTTATTCCTGAATACCCACCGAGTACCAACAACTTTCTTGTGTGTAGGTCTAGGTACCAGTTTCCAGACTTGTTGATGTTCAAACTGATTTAGTTCATCTTGCATAGCAATCACCCAATCTGGATCAGTCAGTACTTCCACAATCTTCTTAGGTTCCATCTCAGAAAGAAATCCTGAGAACAGACACTCATTTTGAGTAGCACGTCTAGTTCTGACTCCAACATCTGGATCACCAATAATCAACTCAAAAGGATGAGCTTTATTCCAGACAGTCTGTCTTGGAAGATTTGATCTTGATGATTCGCCTTGAAATTCATTGGGATATTGTGTCCTACTAGTTGATCCTTCAGCATCTCCCCCTGAGTTGTTGCCATGTTGACTTGAAGATTCTCCGTCAGTAGCAGTGGTATCTCCATTGTTGCCAAAGTTTCCATCACCATTACCTTGAGTATCATCATGATTAACAGGTTCTTCACCAGCAACAACCTCAGGTTCTTGACCATGTTCTGATTTTGAATCTGACATATCATCAAACTTCAGTTTCTCAGAAGGATCTTCAGTTTGGATACTAGGGAGTTTAGTGTCATCAAATGTAACATTGACACTTTCAGTTACTTTGTGTTGATCAATGATATACACTCTGTATGATCTTCTTCCATATCCAACAAAAATACCCTCATATGCCTTTGCCTCGAATTTACCACGACGATCATCTCCATCCTTGAGCACGAAGCATCTGGCACCAAATACATGAAAGTATTTGATAGAAGGTTTCTGTTCATTCAAAATCTCATAAGGAGTTTTCATGAAGTCTTTGTTGATTAGAGTTCGATTCTGAGTATAACATGCAGTATTGACAGCTTCAGCCCAAAAGTACATTGGAAGACCTGATTCACTTAACATCGTTCTTGCAGCTTCAATCAATGTATGATTCTTCCTTTCTACCACTCCATTTTGCTGAGGGGTTCTAGGAGCTAAAAATTTTCTGGTAATCCCTTTGTCTGTACAGAATCCATTGAGAAGTGAATTCTTGAATTCTGTTCCATTATCTGACCTTATTGCTCTAACCGGGACATTAGAATCTAACTCAATCAACTTGATATGATCAATCACAACTTGTGGTGTTTCATCCTTAGAGTGAAGGAATAAAACCCACGTATACTTGGAATTGTCATCCACTATCACAAGACAGTAACACTTCTTTGACATCGAAAGGACATTAACTGGTCCAAATAAATCCATGTGCAATAATTACAGAACACCAATTATGGAGGATGTGTCAGTGCCTCTGTGACTTGCTTTCTTTGACTTTCCTTTCTGGCAAGCCTCACATAGTCCTTCTGGGGAGAATTCCAGCTGAGGCAAACCTCTGACCAATTCTCTTTTGACAAGAGAATTCATTGTTTTGAAATTGAGATGAGAAAGTCTCTTATGCCATAGCCAACTCTCATCTAACGATGCCTTTGCATAGAAACAATTGACTTCAGGATTGCTTCCAGAGTTCATGTCAGCTACAAACAGATTTCCTTTCCGGATTCCCATCAAGGAGGGTTTTTCACTTTTCTTGTGCAGAATCTGACACTTCAGCTTGTCAAATAAAACATTGTAGCCGTTGTCACAAAACTGACTAATGCTAAGCAGATTGTGTTCAAGTCCTTGCACAATATACACATTTTCAATGATAACATTTCCAGCTAGCAAACAGCCATATCCCTCCGTTAAACCTTTGCTGTTATCTCCAAAGGTAACCACTGGGCCAGCTTTCTCAACCACATTTGATAGCAAGGCTCTATCTCCGGTCATATGTCTTGACGATCCACTGTCAAGAATCCACACTACCGGTTGTAACTGTTTAATGCCCTGCAATACAAATGGATTAGACCTTCTTCGGAACCCAAGCTTGGCTGGGTCCGACATACTTGTAAAATTGGCCTTTATCAGGCAAAACAACATTCTTAATTTTAATGTTCTCAACTTTCTCAATGACTGGACATTTGACCTTGTGAACAGCCTTGACAAATTTCTGTTTAGGCTTAGGCACAAATGTCTCCTTTCTAGCTTTAGGAGGACTAGCAGTCTTAGACCTATCATGCTTCCTATTATTCACATGCTGACAAGGAGTAGTCTTATCATTAGAAACATGCTTACCATTAAAATAAGCATACATCAAATTAAAAGCACAAGACATACAATCAGGAACACCACATGCTTTATGAGAGGGATTAATAATAGGCAGCTTATGCATGGTAGACATGGAATTTGTGTTATCCAACTCATGTGTGTCTGAGTTAGTCTCAGTTGCTTTCACAACTTTGACTGGAACCTTTGACACACTTGACTTGGAAACAGCTTTCTCATTAGCATGATCTTCAGCACGGATTTCTTCTTGAATAATAAATGAGGTCTCATCAAATGGTTCAGCAATTGATTCTTTATAGAGGGGTTCATCAACACCCTTAAGCACATGTGGTACTTCCCTGCCTTTAGCACAAACATGAGGAGGGGAGTTTATGCCTAATTTTCCAATAGCAACATTGTAATCATAACCTATTCCAGATGTTTGATTAACATCTTGCTTATTGTAAAACTCTTTGGACTTCGAACAAGAATTAAAGTAAGCTTTAACCTTAGCCTCAAGATCGGTGATCTTGTCTTTGAGAATAGTTTCGAGTTGTCTATAATAGTCAACTCTATTCTCTAGAAAAGATACTTGTTCTTTTAATTTATCTTGATTAATGTGCACAAGTCTTAATTCATTGACCTCTTTCTCAAGGTCTTTGATTTGTTGATTTAACAATTCATTATCACGACGAGCACAATCTAAGGAACCTCCTAGATGATAAACTAATTCAGCATCAGTAAATTTTACCTCTTTTCTTGATGATGAGGTGTTTGCATCACTAGCCATGAGAGCAAGATTCCCAACTTCTTCATCTTCACTGTCAGTATCATCCCAGCTTCTTCCCTTTGCCAGATAAGCCCTTTCAGATTTACTCTTCTGATTAGAATCGTAAGAGTTCTTCCTAACTTGTTTTGGCTTCCTGCATTCTGTGGCAAAGTATCCCAACTCATTGCAGTTGAAGCATTGAATGGTGCTTCAATCAACCATCCATGTTCTGTACCCACCACTGCTGGTGTTAGAGGATGAAGATCCACCTTTCTGGAATCTGTTGTAGTTGGACTTGTACTTGAACTTGGGATTCCTTTTGAATCTGACATTTGAGAATCTCTTGACAATCAGGGCCATTGACTCATCCTCCAATTGCTCCAGTTCTTCCAAGGAATAAAAATCATCTCCTGATTGATTTGTAGTAGGAGGATCAAATTCTGCTACTATCACATTTTCTTCAACCTTGGAAGACTGTACCATTCTTTCTGACTGTTAAGATTGTTGTTGATATTGTGGTTGTTGTTGTTGTTCATCAGCTACTAGAGCAGTAGACGTGCTGACCACTCTTCCTTTCCTGTAAACTTCCTTCTGCTGAATCTGCTCCAACTCATAAGTCTTTAACACACCATAGAGTCTTTCCAAAGAAATCTCACTCAGATCTCTTGCTTCTCTGTTGGAAGTGATTCTATGTTCGAGATGAGTTGGCAGTGTTAAAAGGAACTTTTTGTTGACCTCCCTGATGGAATAGTATTTACCATTAATGTTCAGGTTGTTGATCAATGCATTGTACCTTTCAAACACTTCAGTGATTCCTTCTCCTAGATTGGATTTAAAGTATTCATACTCAGAGGTTAGGATTTCTAATTTGTTCTCCCTAACTTCCTCTGTGCCTTCATTAATAACCTCAATAGTTTCCCAGATGTGTTTGGAATCTTTACAGTTCATCACATATCTATTCATCAAGGGATCAAGGGAATCTACTAAAATTAATTGAAGGCTAGCATCCAGGGAGGCTTCTTCTTTTTCAGCAGGAGAAAAATCCTCAGAATCTTTCACATAAGTTCTTGCTTTGGTAATCACCACATCATTTTCTATTACCTCTGGTTCAATAACCATCGGAATTTTAGGACCCTTCTTTAACACTTCCAGATATTTGGAATTTGCAACTTGTAAAAACAATAGCATCTTCTTCTTCCACATAACATAATTTTCTTTATCGAATAGTGGAATTTTAACGGTTCCAACTTTTTGTGTAGTCATTATGAATTTTTGAGTAAATAAAAATTCAAGGAGTGAAAGAATCACAAAAGTCTAGGATCTTGATTTGTTCGTTAATTAGAAGGCTCTGATACCAATTGTTAGGTCTCAATATGTTTATAGAAGGGGGTTGAATACAAACAATACTGTTTAATCGAATAAAATGCGGAATAAAAAAGTGAAACAAAATTTAAGTTAAATAAAACTATTATTAAACTTGAAAGGTGTTACAACAAACGGTATCGTTTACAAGGGATTAATCTCAAATCAATTATTACAAATCTAGAATAAATTTGACATGAACTTTTTCTATTTTTGAAATAAAAAGATCAAATGCTAAAAGCGATTTGAGATTAAGTTCTAGGGATTTCGATCCGCTAGATAGTTACACAAGAACAAGAAAGGTATTTCTAGTGGATTGGATTTACCAATAAATACTAGAAATAAATGATCTGTGGATTTGCAATAAGTTCTCTGCAGGTTTCTTTTGTTCTGTGTTCTGCTGAATGATATTCAATACTCTGCTTCTCTTGAAAAACAGCTGCTGTGTTTTAATACTGAATCCTGTGATTTTTTTTAACTGGAAAGACAATCCATTTAGCTCAGCATGACAATCCTTTGAACTGGTAAGACTTTCGGTAGGACTATCAATTGAACTGATAGGACTTTCGGCAAGACAATCTAAATGAACTGGCAAGACAATCAAATGAACTGTCATGACTTTCGGTATGACTATTGATTGTCATACCGATTGTCTTGCTAATACAAAAGATAGTCTTGCTGAATTAATATAGAATATTAATTCAAAATCAATTCTGAAAATACATAATATTAATTCAGAATTAATTAATCAATTAATTCAGTTAATCAATAAATTAATCTTTGCAGATATAATTTATTTTCTTAATTAAATTATACGACTTAATTAATTATTAGAGAATTAATACTACTCTTGAACAGCAACCATTCTTCTGAAAATCTTCTGAAAATCATTGTCAATTATGAATCAATTCCACCACTTCAATGTTGACACTCGATGTACTGTCTGGTTCATGAGTGACTAACTCCCATGACGTTTCTTCATGCCTTGACCTTGATACTCTTGATTTTCTTCAGACTAAATCCTTGTAATTAATTGATACCCTGACGAGATCTCTGTCACTTGATTAAATCCACAATCTTGATTTATATCACTGAGGCTTGATCAATTTCTTGAGCTTCTTCCAGTGAATTAAGTCCTCAAGTCTGTAGACGAACAATGTTACTTAATCCTTTGGCATATGTTACTATGAGAGATCTCGCTGACGATAAAACCACTATTTACTTGTTACATCCTTATTTGAGTTGAGTTAAATCCTCGAATAAACAAATAGGCTATGACATATGCCTTTCACCTTATGTGATTGATGATAATTTCACTAGCCTCATCTTTAGACTTTAGGAAATATGTCCAAGAGAACTTTGAGAAATCATCTACAATTACTAGGCAAAATCTTTTCCTTGAGATGGACAACACATTGACTGGTCCAAACAAATCCATGTGTAGCACTTGCAAAGGTTCTTCAATTATTGAATCAAGTTTCATCCTGAGTGATGCTTTAATCTGCTTCCCTTTTTGGCAGGCAACACACAGTCCATCCTTAGAAAATTCCACTAGAGGAATGCCTCTAACCAGTTCTTTCTTTACTAGCTCATTCATGGTCTTGAAGTTTAAATGGGATAGCTTCTTATGCCATAGCCAACTTTCATCCTGACTTGCTTTACTGAGAAGAAAAGTAACAGATTCTGCATTAGATGGGTTAAAGTCAGCTAGGTACACATTTCCTTTTCTCACACCAGTGAGAACCACTTTGTTGCTTCTTTTGTTAGTTACAACACAGGCTTCTGAGTTGAAAGTTACTGAGTTGCCTTTATCACAAAGCTGGCTGATACTCAACAGATTGTGTTTGAGATCATCCACTAAGGCAACCTCCTCAATGATGACATTTTCCTTTGAAATCAAGCCATATCCCACAGTATAACCTTTGCTTTCATCTCCAAAAGTAATACTTGGGCCAGCTCTCTCCTTAAACTCTGTGAGCAAGGTAGAATCGCAAGTCATATGTCTTGAACAACCACTATCCAAGTTGATTTTGGTACCCAAGTTTCCTTGGGTCCTGCTTTGTTAGTTTTCTTTTTCTGTTTCTTAGGCTTTATCTCATTTGACTTGGGGATATCAGATTCATCCTTAGTCATTTGAGTTGGGCCTTTGAAACCATTCATTACAACATAATTATTATGCATATTATAATCAGCAGGGAATAGCATGTTATTCGTGAACATGTTATTCTAGTAAGGCATGCTAAATGGTATTTGTGGCATACTAAATGCAGCATAATAAGGATTAGGTGCAAATGGCATATTAGCAAACTGTGCATTCATATTCTGTGTAGACATAGCATTCATAGGCATAGGAGGCATAACATTCATGTTGTGAAAGTGAGGTGGCACATACATAGAAGTAGGCATGGCAGATTTGCAATTAACAGACAAATGATTTATACTACCACACTTGACAGATTTTTCTAGGAGCGTATTTATCAGGTGTGTAGTTACTGTGTTTGTTAATCCCTACTTTACCATTTCTATTAATTTTCTTTTTAGCCTCTGTTTTAACCTCAATCTTTTCAAGTCCGTCACTTAATTGTTTGACAGTCATGTGACCAACATTATCCTTTTTCCCTTTCTTAACTTTACTAGATTCTCCTGGAACAAAGTTCTTGAAAACAGATCCATACTTTTCATTCAACTTAACAAGTTTGGATTTACTAATAGGCTTGCTAACAACCGACGGATAAGGATTTGCATCAATCGACGAATAACCCTTTTTGTTATCCAACGGATGACCCTCATCATCCGTCGAGTCGACATCTGTTAGCAGTCCATCCACCAAATTTGGTTCTAGTTTTTTCTTGTTCTTTTTCTAGGCTTCATCACAGAAGGAGTCGATTCCTTGAACTTTGGTGATTTGAGCATGGACATCTCTAGATGTTTTCCATGCCTTAATCACCTCCTGTTCACGCTTGAGCTGCTTCTTCAAAATTTCTTCTTTCTTGAAGGACTCAGTTAATTCCTCCTTGGCAATCTTACACTCAATTCTTAATTTTTCAAAATCAATGAACTGAGACTCTAGCACATTATTTCTCTCACTCAAAAACAAATTGTTTTCTTTAATTTTAGCATTTTCTTTAGTAAGAGACTTAAGTGTAACACGCAAATGATATAACTCTGCAGACATGTCATTTATAGCGTCATTACATTCAGCTTTAGATAAATGTGCAAGGTTTGTAGTAATTACCCGATTACTTGAAGAACTTGTTTTTGTTCCATCAGACTTGGCTATTAGGGCTAGATTGACATAACTGACATCTTCATCCAGACCATCTGCTTCCCAGTCATTCTCTTGTATAATGAAAGCCCTTTCCTTTTGTTTGAGAAGCTCAAAGTATTTTTGCTTAGAATCCACTGGCTCAAACTTTTTCTTGCTTGAGTCTGGATTTCTACACTCACTGGCAAAGTGCCCTGCCAAGCCACATTTGAAACATTTGAATTTTGATTTATCCACCATGTTTCTATTTGGCTTGGCTACTCCAAAGTTCTTTTTGAACTTGAGCTTGGCAAACCTTCTGGAAAGAAATGTTAAATATTCATCAATGTTCTCCATGTCATCTTGGCTCAAAGAGTCTTTACTTTCTACTACAAGCCCCTTGCCCTTGTTCTCACAAACCCTTGAAGTTGATTCAACAGCTTCCATCTTCATCTCCTTCTCCTTCTCTAACCCAGCAACTAGTGCAATGGACCCTCCTTTCTTCTTTCCTCTCTCCATCCTCTCATCTTGCTCTATTTCAAGTTCATATGTTTTTAGGATGTCATACAGTCTCTCCAAAGTTAACTTCTTATAGCCTTATGAGTTTCTTAATGAGACTATCATTGGTTTCCATTCCTTTGGAAGAGATCTAAGGAATTTCAGATTGGAGTCTTTTATCTGATAGACCCTTCCATGCAACTTTAGAGCATTTAGCAGTTTTTAAAACCTACTAAAAATTTTAGTGAGTGAATCACTTTCTTTATTATGAAAATGCTCATATTGCTGAATTAGTAGCTGCATCTTGTTTTCTCTAACTTGCTCAGTGCCATCACAGATGATCTGTATTGTATCCCAAACATCCTTGGCAGTTTTGCAGTTGATAATGTTGTCAAACATATCGCCATCAACTCCATTGAACAGGATATTCATGGCCTTTTTATCCTTCCTGACTTGTTCAATGTCAGGATCAGACTATTCATGCCTTGGCTTGGGGACAGATGGCTCATTTCCAGTTGCAGCTCTCGTTGGTACATGAGGGCCTCTTTCTATACAGTCCACATAGGCCTCATCTTGACAAAGCAAATGAAGATGCATCTTTACCTTCCAATGATGGTAATTATCTTTATCCAGAAAATGAATCTTGACTCCAACATCCTTCTTGTTCATCTTGCTGTGTTGTTTTGATCTTTAAACTCTTTGTTCTTCAAGAGCTTTCTCTGATACCAATTGTTAGTCCCTTAACAATATAACAAGAATTACAGAGGGGGGTTGAATGGAATTCTTGAAACTTTTTCTTGAATAAAAATTGTTCTACCTCAATTATATATATATGTGTGTGTGAATTGATTAGCAGAATGCGGAATAGTTACTTGAAATGAATCAAAACACAAGTAATTAAAAATAAGAGTCTTTAAAAACTTTCTGGTGGATTTGAATGATTCCACCAGAGATATATAATATATATCGAGAGAACTCTGTGTGCAAAATGCTCACAGCTGCTTACAAATGATAACAACTAAGAACGAGAGAAATACAAAGAATACTGCTTACAAATGTTTCTCTCTTGGTTGCTTAGTTTCTTAGATACTATTGTATTTGCTGCTTCTTGGTTTATATATCACCAAGATTACAAAGCAATAAGACAGGATAATAAAACAAAAATTATCAAGTCTAATACAATGCTACTTCATTACTCTATTCCAGCATCTTTGAATATCTTCATAATAGCATGGAAATGGCAATGCTTCTTTGTTCTCGACAACCCAGTTGAATAAGCTACCACATTCCATTTGCATACACTCGACGCATGTGACTGTGTTGTCACTGTCAACAGATATTTGAATTCTTTATCCGTTGGGTTTATAATCATCCGTCGAGTTGTTGATCATCCGTCGAATCTATTGTTGTTCATCCGTCGGGTAGCAATCAGGCACTTGACTCCATTTCATTTATGCAGAATTACAGGACATCATCTATGTACAATTAATCAACCTATTCTGCATATCTAGTTACAGTCAACATGACTTTAGTACTACTACAGATTCTAGACAATGTGTATGCAGAAATGTGCTACAGACTTATTGTTACATAAGCTACTCACTCGATGGATAATAAGTCGTCATCCGTCGGGACTATACTGAGTCATCCGTCGGGACTATAATCCTTATCCGTCGAGTGCTACAAATTCACTAAGTAAAATCTACCAAGGTGTTTTGTTAAAGAAATAATCAAGTTCACAACATATACATAACAATGTATATATCGACATTATTTGAAAAGAAACACAACACAACAGTTTTAAAATGTAGGGTTTGAAAACTTGCCTGGAGTCCAAGATACGTTTCCCGACTTTCTCTCGTTCCGGGTTTTCTAATCAACAAATATCATAAACTTAATCAGCATTCCTACTTTTATCACCAACTTATATTCTAATAAGTTAAATACTTCATAATTTTCAATATTCGACCGACTCGAAATAAGTATCAATCCTTGGTCGAAACGGACGGTCAAAGTAGTCTTCTAGAGTCGACTTTACCGAATGTTACTATTACACGAAACCACCTCAAGGAACTTCTTGAGTGCTTGTAATATTTATCATAAAAGTTTCATTTTGATAAAATAATTTTAATTAGGTGAAAAGCATTTCAAAAGTTCGGTCAACTACAAAGTTTTTCTATTCAAACCGCTTTCACTAAAACGTTGATATCTCTCAAACCGTAAACTCAATTGATGCACCATTTTCGCGTGCGCGATCTAGACCCAATTTATAACACATCATTTGAAAATAGTTTTCTGGTAACAGGGGTGAAAATCCCGAAGTGGCTATTTCTAACAGGGGGTTGTTTTTGATGTACGTACTCCGCGCGACCTCGGCTCCGACATATTTATAAAATCAAAAAATTAACATCTTCAGCTGAAATTTTAAAGAGGTCTTCATCACTGTATAATTAAGTTACTGACCAAGTTTCATGATTTTAAACAATGTTTAAGGGCCTCAATTATACCCTCAAAGTCAGCACTAGGTAGCAGTTTGGTTTTCTCGACTACGTTCACTAAAACGAGCTTTTCTTCTAATCCATAAATCGTCTCGGAACAATCTTTTTATGGTTCAAAACTAGAAAACAATAAATTTAAATCCATGTCCAGTGGTGTGTAAAATATTAAATTGAAAGTTCATATTTCTTGCTTAAAACAATCCTAAATATAAACGGAAATTGTGACGGCTATACGCGTAACGATTCCCGGTTTTAACTACGTTAATTTTATTGCAAACAACTCAAACACCAATTCCTTCATATTTCTTGAAAGCTCAGTCCCTAAACTATATGAACTCATCACCAAAATCAATCAATAACAATCAACATCCAAAACGAACTTTTTATAATCCAAACTTAATGAACCAACATGTACTTAAACATAACTCAAACTTAATCTTACAACTCAAGTAAATTAAAGGGTGGATGAAGTTTATACCTTTCTTGAAACTTATTAATACTTAATAAAGTCCTAATATCCTTGATGAATCCTTGGTCTAGCTTTAAGAGCCTTAAACTTCCATGAAAAATCAAGAAAACAAGTTAGTGATTTTTGGAGTTACTATTCACCCTCAACTTCAAAATTTTTTATAAAATTGAAAACTTCATGGATGGACTTGAAATTTGGTGCGTGACTTACCCATGATATGAAAGAGGTTTGGTAAGAATATGGTGATTTTTTAATGGGTAGAATGTGAGTTTTGAATTTTTCTTTCTCCTTGTTCTTGAAAATCAGCATTGTTCTTGAAGAGAGAGAGAGAGAGAAGAGAGAGAGTTGATTGTTTTGGCTTCCTTTGGAAGTATTGAATGATATTTGTGACATGTATTGCGTATGTATAAGGTGTGTTCAACAAGATGCTTCTTATTCAAGACTAGGTATTAGCTTGCTCACCACATTTGACTAGGCATTTTAATTTTAAAACATGAATTCTTATTTTAAGAAATGTTATCTTTTACTTAATTTTTAATTTAATTAGCTAGCTTGGATAATTTATTGCTAATTAATTTGGATGGGATTTTCATGGAATTGGTTCATTTATTTATTCGTTTACATATTCGCTTGGTCGTTTATTCGTTTTCGTAATAAATCTTCGTAAGCGATTCTCAGGGTAAATCCTTTCTTATAAATCTTTTGTACTTTGAAACCTTGTACTTGGATTTTAATTCATAGTATTCTAAATTCTTAATCGTAATGTGATTCTCATATTCCTCGATAGTCCATAAGATAAGGTCGCTTTACAAAGTTCATTTTCTCCGAAAACGAATGGCTTTAACATACAATCATTTGGTACGTATAATCATAATATCAACTCGGAATCTTAAATTAAAAACTCGTATATAGTGTGGTCCCAAATTTTTTTATTAAACCGCAAGGTTACTATTCATAAAGGTCTTTTACCGATGTCAAAATTTTGGGTTCTTACGGTCTTCCCCCCTTAAAAGAATTTTCCATCCCGAAATCAGTTTAGAATTAGGCGAGGATACGCTTCTCACATGACCACCTCGAGTTCTCACGTTGACTTCGCAGTATTGGATATCTTCATAAAATTTCCACTCATCCGTTAAATATATTTTCGGGTACTCGTTCTTGTAGACCTATGACCTCTACACGTTGTTCCACATAAGCTAAGTCTGGCTACAAGTTTATTAGCTCATTTTCAATCATATGTCTGGCGTTGACGGTTAAATTTTCTAACATCGATTCATGATAGTTATTATAAACTTGGAGACTATTTGTCGATGGTGCTAATTATAAACCAACTTTCTTAGTCTTTTAAATATTTGAACTGGACTAATAAATTTTGGTTTCAACATTTCCTTACCTTTCGAATCTCATCACTCCCTCCCCGGGAGGCACTTTCAACAATACTTGGTCTATTACGTCGTACTTTCTATCTTTATAGTTCTGGTCCGTATATCTTTATTGTTTATCCTGGGCTACCACTAGCCATGCTCTAATAAGTTCTAGGAATTTATTTGGTCTATTGACTCAACTATGGTCCAAGTATCCTCTGCTTACCAACTTCTTCCCAACCTAAGGGAGAACGATTCTTTCTTCTATACAACGCTTTGTAGATATTCCAACTATGGTCCTTCAACTTATTCGTTTTCCCTCCATCACTCTTACTAGTGCTAGAGTTTCGTTCCTTCACGTTTGCTCAATTCGGCGCATCATCTCTGTCTATTATTTTATGTAAGAAGTTCCTGTTGCATTTCTACACGCTCATCTCCTGTTACATGCTTAGTGTGAGATTTAACATTTCTTCATGTAGTAATGTAAGGCACATCATCGTCCAGTTGTCATCTTGAAGGAAGCACCATTTCATACACAATTGATTGATACGTTTTAGAATCGTGGAACGCTCGGATTCCACTATCGGTCAGACTTCTTTAATCATTCCCCGTATAATATTTATAGTACTAAGATACCTTCCGGTACGTGTTCTTGATTCTTGGTAGCTCCTTAGACGTATTCGTGTTTATTGGGAACTGCTATTAGTGGCCTTTAAAGGGCGTGTACAATCGTTTTTTCCTTCTATCAGCTCTGACCATAACATCCTTCATTTTTCCATGTTGTTCTTCATAAGGGAGATCGGCGACTGTTTTCCATATCCTCGCGTGGTAAGTACATCTACACGAATCTGTCAATGATAGGTGATTTCCCTAACCATTCCAAATAAAAGGTAAGCCGTTAGACGCATCTCCAATGATCAGGATAGTCCTCTCATTCTACTTGTCGATTTGAGAACTCTAAGTTGTGCCTCTGTTCGTCCCTTCTCGTGAAATATCTTGGGAAATAATCCAGTTGTGAAATTAATTCTTGTGTCCTTGCGTGGCGCGATATCACGGGGTCTCTCTATCACCAATTATCTCTTCCATGTTCATAATAATTTTATAGAGCGTAGATCTATCATTTACATAATAAAATAAGCGGTCTTATTTAACATTTTAATCAAAATCCTAAAATAGCACGATGACTTACTTGGTTCTTGATAATCCTCCTACAGAATTTATTACAATAAACTCTTACTCCCATTTGGGTCATCTACAAGTCGCAATCGCCAAAATTTTAATCCTCGCCTTTCCGTTTTCATTTTCAACCACGTCCATGACATCCCTTTTTATATTTGGTCATGTCTAACATCCTCTTTAAGTTTCTAGACATCGTTAATTCTTCCCATTTTGTAATAAGGGCTCTCTTCACATTGTATCAACTTCAAAATTCATTCATTCGATCCTTCTCATCAGTTGTCCTGAAATTTGTCATCCTCAATATATCTTTTCCTACTTATAATGCCAGCCACCACATTGGCCTTTTCTTGATGATAATAGATTTCTCAATCATAGCCCTTGATCAATTTGACTATAGCCTCTATCTCATGATCAGTGTAAGAGATAAAAAATCAGAATTTCCTCATAAGTTAAACTCTTTGTCCCTTTCAGTGTGAACCTTATCATGATTATTCTAGATTATTATTAGAACACCTTATATCACAGTCCTTAATCCGCATAGACATATCATTATACTTCACACAAAATCCTCTTCTTATCATAGAGTATTGCTAACACGGGGTTGTTACTAATCTTACCTTCACTTTTTGAAAATCTTATTCCTCGAATTCATACATGCTTGGTCTTTCTCGAATTTATTAGTACCTATCCCGATAATATTTCATAGAAGCGTACCTCACTAACCACGTTGGTATCTCTATTATCGTTCTTCTATAACCATGTTAAAGATCCTTATGATAATAAGTAAACATGTTATTCCCTTTTTAAAACAACTTACTCATTACGATGCTCCAATTGCACCAATATAGCATTGGGTTTTCAGTCTCATATTACAACAATCAATTCTCAACTATACCTCTCTTTGTTCGGAAGGCAATTAGCCTTGGAAGAATGATTTTCACGATATCGATGTAATTTAGACAATCTTAACAAGATTTCAAAATCTAATATCTGAAAAAATAATGAGCTCTGAATAAAAGAGTCGCAAACACTCAAAAGATTTATAACTTAGAAGAAAGAGTACAACAAGGATTATCCTTCCATGTCCTTAGAATTTTATATTATGATGTTATAGAGAATATCCCTTGAAAGCAATGATTTCTGGATAATACCATCATACGAACAATACTTGTAAGATTTTCCCATTGAAAGAATACTTTTCTTTTCGAGTAATGAAAGAAATTCTGAATAACATCCTCAAAAGGTTAACCACCGAGGTTTCAAAAAAATGCTAATTTGAAAAAAGGGATTTTATTCAGTGATTAACAAATAAGGAAGTATGTTGTTCTTCAATCACTTTATGATTTTAAATGGATATTCGTTATATAAACGAAAGAATAGAAATTTCATGAACGAAATATTGCATAAAACTGAATATGAATTCTCGTTTGAGTGGGCGACCTAGTTAGCTCTCAATTAAATCATTCTTTGAAAATTTCATCAAAAATTAGTCTTTCATATATAATGCATCATGTAAAACAAAAAAAATTGATTGGAAGTGGAACTAGAAAAATAATAACTAGTTCATATCAAGCAATATTATCAACCGGCTAAGAAAATGGCCAGCTCAATTGGTTTGGCCCATAGCAACTAGCTAGGACGATTAGCTAGGCTTCCGTCGTATTAATTAAAATTTCAACTAGTTAGGACAATTAACTAATCATTCATGAGAACATATACAACTAAGCATATTTCACTTTGTTAAAAAATCTCAACATCATAACCACTGAATAAATTTATGGCTACCTGAATGACAATTTTGAAATAAAGAGTTTTCAAATTTGGGATGAGAAAGACAATTATAACTCTGAATCGAGTAGTCTTGGCATCAGAACAATAGATAGCCTCTCATCAAATATTTTTTTCCAATAAAATGGTACACTCAGAGGTTCCCTTGTTCACATACTTTATTAGATTCTTAAATAGAATTGAATTCGGAATACCAAAATCAAATTGATACCCTTACTATGATTTCAAAGTTCAATATACAATCTCATCCCGAATAGAAGAAAAGGATTACCGAGGAATCTATGGATATTAAATCATCCATGTTTTTAATAATTTGTTAGATATTTATAATCTCGACTGAGAAGAGTAAGTAAGAAAGAAAAATCAATTGAAGATACTCATTATGAATATTCATCGATGCTTTGAGGAAAATTTATTAAAAATCTCTTGGATAATTGAAATGAAGTATAAATAGCTCTAAGCTGAACAAGAAGATCATAATATATGAATGAAATTTCATGGATCAACTAAAAGAATTGAACAAGTCCTGATGCGGAGAAAGACTATTCAAGTTGTTGGTCACATCTAAAGTTCAAAGTAGGGAGCTAAAAGGATTGCCTGATATGACTTATCAAGGCAATACGAATGATAAACAGTTTGGAGGGAGTAGTGTGACGGTGAGTAGATGCCAAAATAATTCACTGATTATCCTAACCCTCGTCATTATCCGTCCGAGGATGATCTCATTTCTTCATTTTCGCAATTCCATGTTTCAACTAGTGTCTCCCTCAAACATCATTTTAAAATCGCTTACTAACTTGACTTTCACACGTGTATCTATCATGTCGGTGTTTTACCTCGAAGACCTTAATCAGAAATATTCTAAAAGCATCTGTTAAGCCGATAGGGGCCTGCTACATGCATCTGTTACTAATTACAAGTGACCAGTTCCCCCTGGGAACAAATTATAGATGTGACGCCCTCCAAACCCGGGATCTAGATTTGGGGGTCACTAGCCAATAAACAAAACTAAAATAGGAACAACGGAATAATATAGTAGATATGACCCCTTGCATGCAACTGGATTGATCAAAGGTTATAGTAGGGAACATGCATTAATACAAACAAAGTGTTATTACAAACCATAAGTCTAATTAGTTTTACAACTTATTCAAATTTTATTAGAAACCTTTATACTATTCAAGCGTCCCAAACTGTCTACCTGGAAAACACACCAAACTATCTACAAGCACACAACTTCCGGTCAGACCTGGAACTCAAGCTTGCCATGGCCTAGCTGAAAGAATCAGGATATGAAACAAGTATGAGCGAAAGAAATGCTCAGCAAACAGTATATAGCTTATGATTTAGAACAACAACAATATATCTGATGAACAAAACCAAACCACAATACTTGAACAGTATCCAAACTGATATATATTTTTATAATAAACAACACTTGCATATGTATTTTGTTTTGGGATTGGAATCCTCGAACGACGGTGTGTTGCCGCAGTGATCAGCCGCAGAGCAACACCGGTATGCCGAAGCATATCTAACTAAACAAAAGGTACCCAAGGCACATATCGGCCTAGCAAGGTCTTATATCTTGTATAACACATAGCTCATGCTGGACCGCCGCCATGGCCTCTTACGCAACCATCCAACCCATAAAAAATAATTTTATGTCAAAGGAGTCAAATCAAATGACATCCTTAACCACATAAATCCCCATTTCTCATGGTCCAGAGTTATCTCAACAACTAATGGCGATATAACCAGAACAATTAGTTATTCGCTAATCTCAATTTAAAGCTTCACTGTATAGAGTAAGTTATAGCGAAATGTAAAAACATTTAACTATTATGAACTTAGAATAGTATAGAAATTGAAAGAATAAAGTTTAGAGTTAACATCACTTGAATGATAAGTGAAGATATAAATTCTTACATAATATGATTCGAAATAAACGTCACTTGAACGATAAGTGAAGTTAGGGGTACTTGCCTGGTATGCTCGATAACCTCTTACTATAACTCTGCTTATAGCTAATGGCTACTATCTCCGTCTAACACTTGACCGCACTCCTTGCTACTCGATTCTATGAATAAAAGAACTATCTTAACTAACAGAACCAAACTCAATCGACGTAACTATACGTCTTGACATCTACCCGATCATTTATAACTAATCATGGCATCTTAAAACTGTAAACATATAGCATGCATATCACGTAACATGTAATCATGTCATTTATATATCACATAGTCACATATTTCATGTAACATATAAGTCAGGTTGTCAAAACATAGGTTTCAGTACGTTCAGAATTAAAATCAAGTCAATAATAGTGTTTACCAATTAGATACCGACTCGAAAGGACTAACAAATCAAATTTCATTGCAATACAAAATAAATTAGGTCTCAAACGTATTTTTATTGGAAGCGTAGTATTTTTCTGAGTCTGTACGCGTTCGTTTCGTATTAAACGGACGAACGGTTTAATTATTATGGATAAAATAAGAAATAAATAGAAATAAATCAATTAATAATATTAATTGATTTTTAAATACAAAAATTTAATTTTTAAAATCTTAAAAATAATTTTTAAGAATTATTTGAATTAATTATAAATAATTTATATTTATTTAACCATTTATAAATAAAATTAATTGATTAAATAAATTAATTAATTAATTAAATCTGTCACACCCCCAACTTAAACAACAAAATAAATATAGCTATTACATCATTTTAATGAAGAATACACAACCAAATCCAAGATCTTACAGTTTAGGGTTTGGAACAGCCCAACACTACCAACTATTACATCTGATTACAAATACCGAGTCTTCACACAACTATTATTACTTATTCTACCTGAGCTCGAACATAAGCATCATCATCACAGGTCTTACGGGCAGTCTGCTTAAATCTAACCATAGCTGCTAGCTGTAATATCAGGGTAAAGAAAGGAGTGAGCCGAATGCTCAACAAGTGCTAACAGTACGACACAAAATATAAATTGAGATATACTTTTAAGAATGACAATGGAAAGACATAACTAATGATAACGAGAGATAAAATTATGTGAGATGGCATCATTTTGCTTGTATCAAATTAATTTTAAAATCATGTCTTAATCAAAATCATTTTATGACGCTACGGATTACAGCCGGTGATCAGCCGCGAAGTAATCCCGAACCTCGCTGGGTTCTAAAACATTAACGGGAATCCCTAGGAAACTTTTAAGCCTAATATAAGTGTGGAAAGGACTCCCGTCTCAGTCCAGATCCACTATTCAAGAAAACATTTATCCCCCTTTGGGACTGAAAACCCACATTTTATTTATTTCAAAAGCTGATGCTGAATTGTAACAAAATCTCTTTTAACAGTAAATATTTTTACTAAGGGATTATAGATCAACTCGAAACATGGGAAATATGGTACTAAATCTCAGGGCCATGATTCACAAAACTTTACTCTATTGGGGTAACCAAAAGGGTTTTCATATGTCAGAATTTGGACAGGAAAATATGGTGAGACTAATGGATAATATGAAGGGGTAATGCTAAATTGGGCTCAAAGCAATGGTTTCTCGTCAAGGTACAGGTGTTGGATCATTAAGAAGATAAGCTTCACGAATACTATGGGTGTTAAGGTAATGATCTCTAGCTCAGGATGTATATATATCAGAATTGCCAGGCTTTAGGATAGGAAAAAGGGTATCAATCAATGAGGAATCATGTTGGTAAGTTTCTGACTATCAGAGTTCAAGGTAAGGTTCTATAGGGGTTCAAGTATCAGGATGAGATATCAATACTTAGGAATCATCAGTATGTTAATCAAGAGGATCAATCAAGTAATATAACAACTCTTTATTTTATCATGGCATTTAACTATCATGAAAAGACTTTTGAACTACTTGCAATACATACTCGAGTGTTCATGGCATTTAACTCTTTATTGCACACACATAGCCACATATTCACATATCATATATTAACACCAAATAACACCATATATACCATAATGCAACTTTAGGCTTGGATGATCTCGACTCACCACTTAAGTCACTTGGTCGCTAAACTAGACAAAGTCTTCAAATTTTGGCTCCCTAACTCGATGTGCCTTTCCTAAATTATCCAAAACCTATTGATCCTCACTTGTGCCTTTTGCTCTACTGACCTTATAACATCTTACAACTATGGTGGTCGACCTAATACTCACTTCTAAGTGTTCTAAAACTATGTCATAAGTGATAGTGCTCACTGGTGCAAATTTCAGAATGACAACTATAGTTTCTTGAGTGCATTAGGCACTCTTAAACTACAAGTTTTCCTTCAAAACTTTTACACAAGACTCTCCTGACCTAAGGGCATCTCACAATATTGATGTGGCTCAAGGGCCTGGCTTGGGCCTTCTTGGGCCTAAGCTAAAAGTCCAAGGTTCCTCTTCTTTTCTGGGCAGAAAATACCCTGACTTGAATTAACTTGTGACACATGGTTCTAACTCATATCCTATGAACTATGGCTGGAAAAACTTCTCTGACACTCCCTATAACTAAGGCCCAATTGGGCCTAATGAGGGCCTACCTATGACATGGTCAAATCTCCCTATTTCTATGTTGCAACAAAACTGTCCCCTGCTGGATAGATTTTGTTATTCTACTTGTGCACCTAACCAAATGACATGCAAACCTCCAACCAACTCCTAAAACCTTTTGTATACTCCCAATACTAACTTCTGGTGGCTTGGGCCTCAAAGTGCACACCAATGACATGGTCAAAACTCACTCTAAACCTCAGGGTACTAAACTGATTTTCTGCAGAAACTATAACTCTCATTTTCCAAGGTTTTGACTTGACAAACTCAACTAACAACAACTCAATACTTAAACCAAGACTTATACATGGTATTCTACTGAACTAACTCCCTTATTATCAAAATAACCTTGGTGAGATCATCCTTACCTAAGGTATAATTATGGCAAAACAAGAGAATCTACACTTCACAAATCACAAATCTTCGTGCTTTTGAAATAATAAGGTATGCATTTTTATAAAAGATAATCACGAATTATTACCATGCAACAAGAAGCATAAATCAATATTAACATATTATACCTACTGAAATTAAGGCTTACTAACAAAATCTTTCCAAATGATCAAAATCTTACAATATTCTAAGAGAAATCCTCATGCATGCATGCCTTCGGGTTTTTCAAACCAAAACAACACATTTTCTACATATATTCCATCTTAAAATTGACATGCAAGCCTAGCATAAGGTATACCTAGATGATCACTTAGCATGCAAGGAGTTTTATCAAATTTTCACCACAAATTTCAAGTCATTATCACATAAACATGCAAAAATTGATCAAAACAATAAGAATGATTTCAAGGACCATTCATTCGGCTCCCATATGGTCATGGCCGAATGTAATGGATGGAAATGACAATTAAATCATCAAGAGTTTCCTTCTCATGACTTGGCACTTATCCATTCATTGTAGTCCTCTCAAAAACAACCTTAAATCCATAAGAATCAAGATTGTATTTTGAGTTTCACTAAAACCTTTACATGCAACCTTTAAACTTAAACTTTCTACTCAAAACTCTTTGAAATATGAGTGATCATGGTATGGGAAGTAACATTTACTTGTATAAAGAGTAGAATCTTGGTGGAGGAATGAAGAAAAATGGGGAGGGGGTGGTTCTCGGCTAAACCCGAGAGTGAGAGAGGGAGGGCCGAGAGTGAGGGAGGAGGAGGGAGAGAAGAATGAGTGTGATGTAAGTGATGAGTGAAAATGATCATGTCTTTGCTTGTTTTTATGGTATTTGATTTGACAAAATTTGAGTGGAAAGGAGAATTGACAAGTCTATCCCTCCACTTATACTTGGTGCATTTTGCATGCAAGGGTAAAGAAGGAAATTGGCTAGAGAAATAAGAGTTAGTGGGGTTGGAATTATCCTCTATGTCCTTAAAAAGAATGAGAGGGTGGTTTGCATGCAAGGGCTTTCTTGTAATTTGCTAAATATGACAACTAAAATTTATAATGATTTATTTTTATAAAATAAAATACAAGTTCAAAAATTATAAAATTTATACTATAAAATAACTTGGATTTTTAGAGACTTTATAAAATCATTTTCAAAATTTGTGAACAAAATACCTTTTAAAAGAAAATTTTTTCAAAGCTTAGAATATTCCTTATAAATCAAAAATAAAGAAATTAAATAAACTCTTGCTTAGAAAAATCATATACTACACAAAGCAAATTTATAATGCAGAAATTTTCACTCACACTAGCATACAATCATTGAATATATTTTCATTTGACTTTAATATTATACCAAATCCACAAATAATATTACATAAAATGCCGGTCGTAACATCCTCTCCCCCTTAAGGGATTCTGTCCCCAGAATCTAAGAGAAAAGATGAGGATGCCGGGAACGCATATCAGACTCTAACTTCCAAGTCGATTCTTCGACCTTAGGGTTCCTCCAAAGTACTTTTACTAACTTTACTGACTTATTTCTAAGACTCTTTACTTGCCAGTCGAGTATTTTAACCTGTTGCTCCACAAATGACAGGTCTGCCTGAATTTCTACAGGTTCATATTCTATCACATGGCTAGCGTCAGGATTGTACTTCTTAAGCAACGACACATGGAACACATTATGCACATGCTGATACTGAGGTGGTAAGGCCAACTCGTAGGCCACCTTTCCTACTTGACTCAAAATCTCAAAAGGACCTATGTATCTAGGTGCTAACTTCCCTTTCTTGCCAAATCTCATCAGCCCTTTTCTAGGTGACACCTTCAGCAACACAGCTTCGCCAATTTGGAATTGAACGTCCTTACGCGCTGAATCCGCATACTTCCTCTGTCTATCTTGAGCATCAAGCAACCTTTTCTGAATTAACTTGACCGAGTCATGCAACTGTTATACCAAATCCGAGCCGAGAATTCTTCCTTCTACTACTTCATCCCAACTTGTTGGTGATCTACATTTTCGCCCGTACAAAGCTTCGTATGGTGACATGCTGATACTGGAATGATAGCTGTTATTGTAAGAGAATTCAATCAACGGCAAATGGTCATCCCAACTTCCTGTAAAATCGATTGCACAACTGCGCAATATGTCTTCGATTGTTTGAATTGTCCTTTCACTCTGGCCATCAGTCTACGGGTGGTACGCCGTGCTCATATTCAACTTTGTGCCAAGACATTCCTGAAATTGCTTCCAGAATCTCGAGTTAAATCAGGGATCTCTGTCTGAAACTATTGATACGGGTACTCCATGCCTTAGTACGATTTCGCGCACATACAGATGAACCAACTTGTCCAGTGACGACTTCTCATTTATTGGAAGGAAATGCACCGACTTCGTAAGACGATCAACTATAACCCATATTGCGTCATGTCCGGATTTCGTTCGCGGTAGTCCTACTATATAGTCCATAGCGATATTTTCCCATTTCCCTGGAATCTTCAGGGGCTGAATTAATCCGCTTGGTCGTTGATGTTCTGCCTTTACTTTCTGACAAGTATAGCACTTCGCAACCCATTCTGCCACGTCTCGCTTCATATTTGGCCACCAAAAGTTCTTCTTTAAGTCTCGATACATCTTGGTGCTTCCCGGGTGGATTGAAAATTCGAATTGTGGCCTTCATGGAGGATCTCATTCTTTAATTCAGGTACATGGGGAATCCATATTCTAGATGAAAACCTTAGTATCCCTTGCTCATCCCTTTGAGTATTAATCTCCTCTCCAGATAACTGATTCTTCTCTTTTTCCATTTCTTCCTCTTGACACTTCTTTATCCTTTCCACTAGTGTTGGCTGAAAGGTCATTGCACGACAAACTTCCTCGACTTTTCCATAAGCACAAAGTTCCAATTCCAATTTTTCGATTTCTTCAGATAACTTTTTTGATGTTATCATCATATTCAATCTCTCCTTCCTACTCAGAGCATCGACCACTAAGTTCGCCTTTCCAGGATGGTAATTTATCGAGCAGTCATAGTTCTTGATCAATTCCAGCCATCTCCTCTGCCTCATATTGAGCTCTTTCTGAGTAAAAATGTACTTTAAACTCTTGTGATCCGTGTAGATTTCACACTTCTCTCCGTAGAGGTAATGTCTCCAAATCTTAAGTGTGAACATTATGGCGGCTAGTTCCAAGTCATGCGTCGGGTACTTTAACTCATGCGGCTTCAACTGTCTTGACGCATATGCGATCACTTTACTGTGTTGCATCAACACACAACCCAAACCCTTATGTGAAGCATCGCTGAATATTACAAAATTCCCTTGATCATCTGGAAGTACCAACACCGGAGCTGTTACCAACTTCTGCTTTAACTCTTGAAAGCTATCTTCACATTCTGCACTCCATTCAAACTTTTGATTCTTTCTGGTTAACTTGGTCAATGGCGTGGCGATCTTCGAGAAATCCTTGACGAATCTTCTATAGTATCCGGCCAATCCTAGAAAACTTCGCACTTCCGTAGGAGTCTTTGGCCTCTCCCAACTCATAACTGCCTCAATCTTTGCCGGATCCACTTTAACTCCCTCATTTCCAATAACATGCCCCAAAAATTGAACTTCCTTTAACCAAAACTCACATTTGGTAAACTTGGCATACAACTTCTCTTGTCAGAGTATCTCCAATGCTATCCAGAGGTGCTGCTTATGTTCTTCTTCAGACTTAGAATAAATAAGGATGTCATCAATAAATACTACGACAAATTTGTCCAAATACTTCTTAAATACTCGATTCATCAGATCCATAAATGCGGCCGGAGCGTTGGTCAATCCAAACGACATTACTAGGAATTCATAATGCCCATATCTGGTCCTGAATGCGGTCTTAGGAATATCTTCTTCTTTGATCTTTAATTGATGGTATCCCGATCTCAAATCAATCTTCGAAAAGCATTTTTCTCCCTTCAACTGATCAAAAAGGTCATCTATCCTTGGTAGCGGGTAGCGGTTCTTGATCGTCACCTTATTCAACTCTCGGTAATCTATGCATAGACGCATACTCCCATCTTTCTTCTTTACAAACAGAACAGGTGCTCCCCATGGCGACGTACTTGGTCGTATCACTCCTTTATCCAATAATTCTTGTAGCTGGCTCGCCAACTCTTTCATTTCTGCTGGTGCCATCCTATATGGGGCCTTTGAAACTGGTTCCGTGCCTGGAGCAAGGTTGATTTCGAACTCAATTTGTCGATCTGGTGGTAAGCCTAGTAGTTCGTCGGGAAACACATCGGGGAACTCGTTAACTACAGGAATATCTTCCACGCTGGGGCTGCCTTTTTCCGAATCCACTACATAAGCTAGGAACGACTCACAACCTTTTCTAAGTAGCTTCTTAGCCTGAACAATTATAAGAAATAGTTCCTCTTGCCTCTGCCCCTTAAATACTACCTTATCTCCACTCTTCGTCTTTAAATACACTCTCTTGGTCTTACAATTTATCTGAGCGCTATTCTCTCCTAACCAATCCATTCCTAAAATTATATCAAACTCTCCCAACTTGAAGAGTATCAAGTCGGCTGAGAACTTATACCCCGAAATATCAATCTCACACTTTGGACAAAATTGATTCACAGGAATCTTCTCTTGGTTTGCAATTACCATATTTACTACCTCACTCATAACCATTTTATCACATTGGAGCTTATCAACAAAAGATTCTGATATGAAAGATCTTGTTGCTCCCGAATCAATCAATACTTTAGCTTTGACATTATTGAGTAAAAGTGTACCTGCTATCACCTCCGAATTCTGTACAACATCCTTCATCTTCAAACTAAATGTCCTTGATATTGCTTGTGGGGTTGGTGTAGGTGGTGGAGGTAATGCCAATACCTCAGCTGGCACGCTTGCACTGGTACTTGCCACATTCATCAGAGCTTTGACTGGTCCGGTTGCCTTACACTCCCTAGCCATGTGTCCAGTCTTCCCACACTTGTAGCACGTAACTCCTGGCTTCGGCATCTTGCACTCATTTGCCAAATTTCCCTTCTGATTGCACCTATAACAGGTCATGCTCAGCTTATTGCATACTACGGGGTGCCTTCTTCCACAGTGCTTGCATTCCGGTCTCTGGAACCTGTTTTCTCCAACTTGCCCTTGGCTTGCCTGGTTGTTCCCTTTTGATTCTTGCCTTTTGCCCAAATTTCCCTTCTTTTGAAAATTTCCGCCCTTCTGGAAACCAATCTTCTTTATATTTTGATCTTGCGAACTTCCGGCTTCAGACTTTTCTCCATAAAATGGAACCTTCCTCTTCTTGTTATCCCTCTCTTTCCTTGACTGCATCCCATTATTCTCAATCAGAGCAGCTTTCTGTACTACTCCCGCATATGTTTCAAGCTCAAACATAGCCACCCTATCTCTGATCCAAAGCTCCAATCCTTGCTGAAATTTCTTTGCTTTTTCCTCCTCAGTGCTGGTATACTTTGTCACAAACCTTGACAACTCAGTGAACTTCTTCTCATACTCCAATACAGTCATGTTCCCTTCCTTCAACTCAAGAAATTTTAGCTCCATCTGATTCTGCATTTACTTAGGGTAATACTTGTCCAGAAATAACTTCTTAAATCTCTCCCAAGAAACCTGCTGAGTGACTTCCATAGCCTTTACTGATTCCCACCAATAGATGACTTCTCCCTTCAAGAAGTAAGTAGCATACGGCGTCTTCTGATCGTCTCCTAACTGTACCAACTCAAAAGCCCTTTCCATCTCCTTGATCCATGTGTTAGCTATCACTGGATCAGTGGTATCATGAAATACAGGTGGATTCACATTCTGAAAAGCCTTGAAAGTGACAATTTGTCTAGGTGGTACTGGTGGTTCAGGTGGTTGGTGTGGCTCACGGTTATCTTGGTTTTCAGTTCGTTGTTGAAGAGTTAGTTGTTGTTGAGCTATAGCATTGGTTTGCTGTCGCAAGGTTTCCAGTAGTCGAAGAATACTTGGGTCTGTAGTGGAGGTGGTTGTTGGGTTCTTCTTTTTGGGAGGCATGATCCTGAAATAAGAGTTGTGTCAAAACATATATGAATGATAAAATGATTCGAGGGTATCGCATGGCATTCTCATTTACATATTGGGTCAAGTTTCCAAATTAAGCAGATATGATGATAAAAACATAAAATAACAGTTGAGAGCAAATGGAACAATAGCACATAATTATTGAAATTTTAAAGGTCACAATACATAGGATTGGGACAAAGTCTGATTCTAGGAATAACAGGCTTATTTAAAGGAAACAACGGAAACAACTGGGGATTCCATAGAGTCTGATAATACAACAACATGAAAGGTAAATGGAAAGAACTAAGGTTCCACTCCATCTGAACGGGGCTTGGTAGTCTTTTCCTCTCGAACCATCTTCACAATGCTCTGGAGCTCATCCGCCACCATCTGAATGACATACTGGTGGGTACGGTCCCGGTGTGCTGGCATCTCCTCAAGCTTAGTGTTGACGTACTGAACCAAGGTCTCAAGTCTCGCAGTCATCTGCTCCTTGGGCTTCCCTTCGTAGTTTCGGCTGTCCGGATACACGTTCTTCAGTCGGTCTATCAGTCGGTTGTAATAACCCCCAAAATTTTGAACTTTTTGTAACCCTTGTGAATAGTGTTTTAGCTGAATGAGAAAACTTTCCATGCCACACTATGTAGGGGTTCTGTTATGGATATTCTGAGATTTTATCAGTACTCTATATGATATATGAGTGTATGTAAAGATCGTCAGAATCCAATTCCGAACACTTTGATTTTTTCCCGGAAATACACTAGATACAGAGAGAATTGAGTATAAGGTAACAGGATAAAAAGGATTTAAATTAAAGGATTATAAGAGAGGATCATAAAAGGAATATAATGTATTGAGAAAGGTTAAGGGAACCTAAGTAATAAGATCCCGGGTATGATCCTTCAAACGATAAACGAAAACAAAAGTTAAGCGAACCGTATAGCAGATCAGCGGTCATTAGGCAAACAACTAGGAAGTTAATCAAAAGGATTAGAGAGAGTGATGTCACCCAACCAATGAGAAGAGGACAAGGAGGGAAAGATGACATCACAACATGACATACGCATGACATGGGAAAGAAGGAGATGTGGTGGATTATTAACCACACAAAATCAAGGGCAAATAGGTAATTAACTAAAACAAACACAAAACCAATCAACCAAGCCAAGCAAATCATTTTCATCAAAACACAAAAATCATTTCTCTCATTCAAGCAAAGCTTGCTCTCGGCTTTTACTATTGCAAAGGGAGGAGAAATTCAAAACTCAAGATCCAAGCTTCCTAAATTGGTGAGTTAATTCCCTAATCATCCTTATGCATAGTTAGGGCTATATCATGAGTTTAAGCCATCAATTCTTTCTCAATCTTCTTCATTAAATCAATGAAGAAGACAATGAATAGTGTTTTCAAGATTTTTGACTTGAATTTTTCTTGTTTTCCTTTAAGATCCAAGCATCCCTAAGACTTCTCAAAGCTTCTTAAGGCTTCCTAGCTCCTCCCACTACTTCAAGGAAGGTATATCATCTCCAAACCCTAGATTCCTATGTTTAATAAGATGATTTTGATTATTATGGTGATATTGTAGCTTAATGTTTGTGGTTTAGAGTTTGGGTTAAAGTGGTATTGAAATGGAATGGTAAATCTTGTTGTCTTGATTAAAAGAACTTAAGTATAGTTAAAGTTAAGCTTAGGCATAAGTATAAATGTTGGAATTGAATTGATTGGGGCTGTTATGATGTGATAAGGATGGATGTTGGTTGTGTGTTTGATTTGAGGTTGAATTGTGGTTGGTTTTGAATGGTTTAAAATTGGGAAATCGCGTAAACATAGCCGTCGTAACGTCCGATTTTCTTTAGACTGTTTTTGTGCATAACATTAGGACCCGAGAACCCCCTGCTAGATTATGACCATTGCCATGTCTAGATAGCTCGTGTTACGAGCTTCGTTTTGATATGTAGTTCGTTCGATTCCGATGCACGGTTTAGGAGAAACAACCGTTTCAAGTAACGGCGTTTCGCGAACGAAACTTTTCCCCTCGCCTTACTTTGAAACATAGGTTAAAGACCAAAAAGGGTTAATTAATGTATGAAACATTTATGGTAAGTGTGTCAGGCAGTTGGTAAGACACTCGCGAAGGAATCGCCTTAAAACTCGTAAAGGTTAAATTATTAAAAATGGTGGAGCCGAGGGTACCCGAGTGACTTAAGAGAATCAATAAGCGCAAAACAAGTGTTAGAGTCTAAGTTAGTTAAAGTATAGATTTACAAGTGACTTTGGTTTAATTCCAACTTACTTGTTGTTTATAGGTTACCAGACTCGTCCCGAGCCTTTTATCACCCCAAGTCGCTCAGGCAAGTTTTCTACCCGTTATAACTGTTGTTGTGATGTATTTGTGTATATGCATGATCTTGCGTTAAATGCATATTTGTTATAGCAAATTCTTGCGATATATTGTAGCATGTTATATGGTATATATGCATGCCTGTTTCATATTCTTGGATCATATATCTGTTGGTTAAAGTGCTTACAGTTGATAACACCTATGCTAGAGGATAGCTGTAATTTGCATATACCCTTATTATAGGGACCCAAAAGGTGAAAATATTTTCTAAAACCGGGAGTCTAGGATCCCGAGTAGATTTTGTATATACGTATATATATATTTATATATATATATGGTTATAGTTTTCAAAACTATTAATCGAATAAGGTTTATTCGATAACTTTATTTTATTATTGAATATTATTTGAATATTCATTTGAGGATGTATGACTCCTTTATTTTATTTAATGAATATTATTTATAATATTCATTCGATGTATTATGACTCCGCTTATTACTGAAATATATTCTTTATTTTATTAAAGAATAAGATGTCAATAATCAAACTTATTTTCGATTATTCAAATAAAGATAGTACTTTCATATAAGTATATCTTTGGTTATTTAATAACCATTTCAAGTATAAGTTTCAATACTTCTACTTCGATTATTTTTATAAAGATTATCTTTATGAGAATATTATTTAAATAATAATATTCAGGCATTTTCTAAATATATTGGGACTGATTTACTTCATTAAATCAGCATTACTCCAAACACTCTTTAAAGTGTTTTCGAGTCTTCAAAATGATTTTTAAAAGTTAGAGCGGATCCCAAAACTCATTTTTATATTTAAGATCTTCCTTTTAAAAAGGGGATTTAAATACTCGCTCAAAACCTAAGGGATCCGGCTCTATGGTGTATTTTATATTCGCAACAAGGTTGCAGTTTTGGTAAATGAATTGATTACTTACCCAACGTTCGGGAAGTAAGTCCATCTATTGAGTCGGCATAAGCAATATGGGCTCAGTGGGCGTCCATGATAGTGTAAGTGGCTCAGTGGGAGTCCATCAAATGCATAAGTGGCTGAGTGGCAGTCCAGCATAAGGTCCTATTGCGACCAGGGTGATGACCAGTGGGGAATTCGTCCATCTACTAGTAGAAAAGGTTACTTATTAGTATCTTTGCCTGATCAGCAAGATATCTGGTTTATGCCAAAATTCTTTTCCTTTCCAAATTTATTGGATATTGCAATTCTGTTCATACTTTACATGACAGAGGTTTTCAGGAAATGTATAAAGAAGATGTATATGTGGATATATATATATATCAGAACTTAATGAAGTATATCATAACTTCATTTCCTTTAATAATATTTCAAAGATTTAATCTATTCAAATCGTGTCTTGTAGTCTCATCTATGTGATGAACTGTTGAAAGCTCATTATACTTTGAACAGTGATAGTTCAAGTAGCTTTATAAATGATATAAGTGTAGTGAAGTATTTGGTAACTTCATCCCTTGTTTTTACTTATATCTAGTAAGTAATTATCTTACACATGATAAAAGATTCTAGTAAGTATCCATTTAGATACTTATATTATTGTTATCACTATATATTATCTTGCGAGCTGTAAGGCTCACTCTTGCTTTATTTCTTCATCACACAACAACAGTTAGGAAAGATGGCCAGACTCCAGCAGACCCAGCGCAAGCGCGTGGGAAGCGTCTCGCGTCTTCCCGATGATGTTGTAGCTGCTATAGCTGCAGAGGTAGATCTATTGTAGATCAGACCATCTACTTTTGAGAATCAATTATGTATAATTATAACTTGTGGCAGATAATGGCAATTAACTGTAAATTTATCAAGTAATCATTTTGGGTTGTAATAACTTTTAAATTGTGGATTCGAAGACTTGTACTTATTTCAATTTCATCTCTGAGACTATAACGGGTTGTGGTGTGTGTTAGTGTGGGGTCACAGCATAAGGTTATTTATTATTAATTAAGTGATGTGATATTGTGGAAAGAAAGACCGTGACGACCCGGATCCCCGACCCCGGATCTGGGTGTGTTACAGAAATGGTATCAGAGTTAAGCGTTATAAACCTCAGAGATGATGCGACGATATAATAACAAACTCACAAAGATAATAAGAACTCTTGCCAAGTTCATGGTCGGACTACTTAAAGTAGTGCTGGCAGTTAAAACCCTTACGGGAACCCTTATAAGTATCATGATAGTAACTTAGCTCGTTTAATGTGTAGGCGCCTGAGATAGAGGACCCTGAGATGTTCGAGCATGAGCATGATGAGGCACTGCTAGATGTTGAGGATTAGGAGGAGCCTGAGATGGAGGAGGATGAGGAGGACCCCTCAGAGGAGTCAGAGACGGAGGTCATTTCTATTTCAGATGAGGAGGACCCCTCAGAGGAGTCAGAGACAGAGGTTATTGCTATTCCAGATGAGGAGGACCCGGATAAGGTCCCAGTAGCTGAGGAGCGTGCTGGACCTATGGTAGTGTATGTTGGTACCCCATTACCCACACTTCCGGTGGTCAGAGCCCCTACCCCTCCACCACTATCTTGGATTCCCGATGATGACAGCTCAGAGACCCATACTTCCGAGCCTAGGCAGACCGAGGAGGCACCCTCAGCGGCTCCGGATTCACCACCTCTTGACCCTGCCCATAGGCAGTCTTCGTTAGCTCATGGATATATTCAGGATGTTCTGAGGACCCGAGTGGCTGTTGCCGAGGGCCGACTGGATGAGGCCAGGAGGGAGTTGGATGCGTAGAGGGCGGGTAGGCGTACCCGAGCTTATGAGACTAGGGCTTCTATACCCCGATCCTTGAGGAGGGAGCTTATGGGGATAGAGCTCACGTCCCGAGCGAGACTCAGATCTCTCCAGGGGGACATGCATGGTAGGATCTCCAGGCGGCAGGCCGACTATATCTTCCGTCGTGCGATGGAAAGGGTATGGAAGCTGACCCGCTCCGGTGTATGATTCAGGATTGACGATGGAATAGTCTAGTTGTCTAGTTAGCCGAGGCCTTAGTAAGCGCCAATTTTCCGGGATAGTTAACTTGTATATAGCATCCCTTTTTCTGACTAGACAGATAGACTCTTGTGTATCACTTTTGGGACAGATGGTTGTGGCACTGCTGTACTTTTGACCAAATCAAACTATGTATTTCTCGTATTATGTATATATTTGTTTCGTTTCGGTTCAGTTCCTTAGTGACGAGGTCACTGTTTTTATCTTTATTATTAATGCACTTCGTATTAGAACTGTCATAAAATAATAGAATTGTGATATACGTTCTCCCCATTATGAAGCTGTGAAAGGCACAATGTTGTATATGATTGTGACCTAACGTTGAATTTCCCAATAATTTTTTTTATTATCAGAATCATGCCGCCAAGAAAGATTGGAACTAGGGCGAACCCTGGATCTGAGGACCAGGGAAGCCATAACCAGGATGATAGGAACCAGGAACACAGTGAAGAGGAAGATGAGGATTATGTGGAACAGGATTACTCCCTGTATGAAGAGGAAGAGGAAACATATGATGTTGAGGGATTTGAGATAGAGGCTGAAGAAGGAGAAACTGAGGTTGAGCGACCAGTACCAAACCCGGGCATGGATCCCATGGGCCAGTTCATGCAACTCCTAAGGCAGAATTTGGAACGTCAACCCAACCCACCCCCTCAAGGAAATAACAATACTGTGGCAAACTCTTTCAGGGCTTTTAAGGCCCTTAAGCCCCCTGAGTTCCACGGATCAGCCGACCCAGTTGAGGCAAGGGCATGGTTAAAGGAAATGGAGAAATCCTTTGAGATTTTGAGTACCGATGAGGCACAGAAGACTGTATTTGCTACCTACATTCTGAAAGGAGAAGCTAACTACTGGTGGGAGGCCAAGAAAAACATGGAGACAGATGCTATTATAACCTGGGAGAGATTTAGTCAGTTGTTTCTGGGAAAGTATTTCCCGAGGTTTATGGAAAACCAGATGGAGCTCAAGTTCTTGGAGCTAAAGCAGAATAACTTGTCTGTAGCGGAGTACGAAGCGAAATTTACTGAGTTATCAAGGTTTGTGCCGGAGTTTGTGAGCACCGAGGAAAAGAAAGCTAGGAGGTTTCAGCAGGGACTGAAACCGTGGATTCAGAATAGGGTGGCAATCCTTGAGCTTACAGACTATGCCACTCTGGTGCAAAAGGCAACGATTGTAGAAGTCGGAAGTGAACAGATGCAGAAGGAAAGAGAGAAGAAAGGAATAAAGAGGAAAAGTATGAGCATGGGTGGAGGTTCCGCAGGAAGGAGCTTCCCAACTAGATTTAATCGAGGAGCAGTGTCCCTACCAGGAAGGAACACTGGGTTTAAGCGGCCAATGAGTGTGAGTGTGAGCCAGGGCGGCCAGAAGTCAAGAATGTCCTATCCCAACCAGTCTCGACCCCCATTGCCATCCTGTAATATATGTGGAAGGAATCACACTGGGGAGTGTAAAGGAAAGCCAATAACCTGCTTTAAGTGCGGTCGGGAAGGCCACTATTCAACTAAGTGCCCATCATCAACCCCTGCCGTCATTCCAAAGACTTTCAACATGACAGTCCAGGATGCTATGAAAGATTCAGATGTGATAACAGGTACCCTTTCTCTAAATTCAGTCAGTGCAAACGTTTTATTTGATTCGGGAGTGACTAAATCTTTTATATCAAAGGACTTTGCGCGTAAGTTAAGACTTAAGGTTGAACCCTTGATAGAACCCTTGCAAGTAGAAATAGCCAATCATGAAATTATTCCTGTTAACCAGATTCACCCCGCCTGTGAGATAGGCATAGGGGAGCAATCTTTTAGTGTTGATCTGATTCCTTTTAAATTAGGGGAGTTTGATGTAATTTTGGGAATGGACTGGCTATCTAGCAATGATGCTCAGATAGACTGTAAAGGGAAGAAAGTTAAGCTAAATATCCCAGGGAAGAAAGAAGTTATATTTAGAGGAAAGAGGCAGACGCAGAAATTTTTGACTATGGCCCAGGCCAGAAGGATGCTACGAAAAGGAAATGAGGTCTACCTAGCCTATGTGGCGGACACGCAGAAGGAGGTGCCCAACTTACAAGATATTCCAGTAGTCAACGAATTTGAAGATGTATTCCCACAAGACCTTCCGGAATTACCACCCGATAGAGTGATTGAATTTGCTATTGAGTTGGCCCCAGGGACGGCGCCAGTTTCAAAAGCACCTTACCGGTTAGCCCTGTTAGAAATGAAGGAATTAGCTATCCAATTACAGGAACTCTTGGATAAGGGTATGATAAGACCCAGTGTGTCTCCATGGGGAGCACCAGTTTTATTTGTTAAGAAGAAAGATGGGAGCATGAGGTTGTGCATCGACTATCGAGAGTTGAACAAGCTAACCATAAAGAACAGGTACCCATTACCTAGAATAGACGATCTGTTCGACCAACTAAAGGATGCTGTTTATTTTTCCAAGATCGACCTGAGAACTGGATATCACCAACTAAAGATTAAACCCGAAGATATTTCCAAGACAGTGTTCCGTACCAGATATGGGCATTATGAGTTCTTGGTAATGTCCTTTGGATTAACCAATGCCCCAGCGGCTTTCATGGATTTAATGAATAGAGTATTTAAGAAGTACTTGGACAAATGTGTGATAGTTTTTATCGATGATATTTTGATCTACTCAAGGACTGAGACAGAACATGCAGAGCATTTGAGGATAGCTTTAGGAATACTCAGAGAGGAACAGTTATATGCCAAATTCTCGAAGTATGAATTCTGGCGAAATGAAGTACAGTTTTTAGGATATGTGATCAATAAAGAAGGAGTATTGGTCGACCCCTCCAAGATAGAGGCGGTCTCAAATTGGGAAAGGCCAAAAACACCCACAGAGGTAAGGAGTTTCATAGGATTGGCCGGCTACTATCGTAGATTTGTACAGGACTTTGCGAATATCGCAGCCCCTTTGACCTGACTTACTCGTAAGACAGAGAAGTTTGAATGGACGGAGAAATGCGAGAACAGTTTTCAGGAATTAAAGAAAAGGTTGATAACGACTCCGGTGTTGGCATTACCGGACGGAAAAGGAGATTTTGTGATATATAGTGACGCGTCGTACAAAGGATTAGGGTATGTGCTTATGCAGCACGGTAAAGTGATTGTGTATGCATCGAGACAACTGAAGGAATACGAGATTAGATATCCTACTCATGACCTTGAGCTCGCGGCAATATTATTTGCCTTAAAAATTAGGAGGCACTACTTGTATGGAGAGAAGTGCGAGATTTTCACAGACCATAAGAGCCTCAAGTACATATTTACGCAGAAAGAGCTCAACATGCGCCAGAGGAGATGGTTAGAACTAATCAAGGACTATGATTGTGAGATTCTCTATCATCCAGGGAAAGCCAATGTGGTGGCTGATGCCCTTAGTAGAAAGGAAAGACTCAGAATGATAACGACTTTGGAAGAATTGATAAGGGATTTTGAGAGAATGGAAATAGAAGTAAAGGTAACCGGAACCGGAACTGAAAAGCTTTTTGAGATCTCAATGCAGCCAGAGTTATTGGAAAAGATCAAATTGTGCCAGGAGAAAATAATGAATGAAGGCAGAGAGTCAATGACTGGAGAGGAGATCCATACTGAGAAAGATGATAAAGGGATAATGAGGTACTCCTACCGGATTTGGGTTCCGAATGTTCAAGAGCTTAAAGATGAGATTTTGGATGAAAGCCATAGTTCAAAGTATTCCATTCACCCGGGAAGTACCAAGATGTATAGGGATTTGAAGGAATATTACTGGTGGCCCAACATGAAGAGGGACGTAGAAGAATGGGTAAACAAATGTTTGACTTGCCAAAGGGTAAAAGCAGAGCACCAGAGACCCAGTGGACTCTTACGACCCCTGGAGATTCCCGAATGGAAATGGGAACAGATAGCGATGGATTTTGTTGTAGGCTTGCCAAGGACGAAAGCCAATCACGACGCCATTTGGGTAATTATAGACCGACTGACAAAGTCAGCTCATTTCATTCCTATCAATGAGAGATACACAGTCGATAGACTGGTGGACATTTACCTTAAGGAAATAGTGACGCGACATGGAGTCCCAGCGTCCATTGTCTCAGACCGAGACCCCATGTTCAACTCCAGATTTTGGAGGAGCTTTCAGGAATGTGCGGGGACCAAGTTAAATATGAGTACCGCGTACCATCCCCAGACGGATGGGCAGAGTGAAAGGACCATCCAGACACTAGAGGATATGTTGAGAGTCTGTGCAATAGACTTTAAAGGGAGTTGGGATGATCACTTGCCGTTGATCGAGTTTTCTTATAACAATATCTTTCATGCTAGCATCGGAATGCCGCCTTATGAGGCCCTGTACGGAAGAAGGTGTCGATCTCCCTTATACTGGGATGAAGTGGGGGAGCGGAAGATGCTCGGACCCGAAGTGGTCCAAAGGACCAAAGATATAGTGGATCTTATCAGAGGGCGACTTGTAGCAGCCCAAGACAGACAGAAGAAATATGCAGACCTAGCCCGAAAGGACAAGGAATATGAAGTAGGGGACTTAGTACTGCTGAAAGTATCCCCTTGGAAGGGATTAATGAGGTTCGGAAAGAAAGGAAAACTAAGCCCAAGATACATTGGACCTTGTGAATAGTGTTTTAGCTGAATGAGAAAACTTTCCATGCCACACTATGTAGGGGTTCTGTTATGGATATTCTGAGATTTTATCAGTACTCTATATGATATATGAGTGTATGTAAAGATCGTCAGAATCCAATTCCGAACACTTTGATTTTTTCCCGGAAATACACTAGATACGGAGAGAATTGAGTATAAGGTAACAGGATAAAAAGGATTTAAATTAAAGGATTATAAGAGAGGATCATAAAAGGAATATAATGTATTGAGAAAGGTTAAGGGAACCTAAGTAATAAGATCCCGGGTATGATCCTTCAAACGATAAACGAAAACGAAAGTTAAGCGAACCGTATAGCAGATCAGCGGTCATTAGGCAAACAATTAGGAAGTTAATCAAAAGGATTAGAGAGAGTGATGTCACCCAACCAATGAGAAGAGGACAAGGAGGGAAAGATGACATCACAACATGACATAGGCATGACATGGGAAGGAAGGAGATGTGGTGGATTATTAACCACACAAAATCAAGGGCAAATAGGTAATTAACTAAAACAAACACAAAACCAATCAACCAAGCCAAGCAAATCATTTTCATCAAAACACAAAAATCATTTCTCTCATTCAAGCAAAGCTTGCTCTCGGCTTTTACTATTGCAAAGGGAGGAGAAATTCAAAACTCAAGATCTAAGCTTCCTAAATTGGTGAGTTAATTCCCTAATCATCCTTATGCATAGTTAGGGCTATATCATGAGTTTAAGCCATCAATTCTTTCTCAATCTTCTTCATTAAATCAATGAAGAAGACAATGAATAGTGTTTTCAAGATTTTTGACTTGAATTTTTCTTATTTTCCTTTAAGATCCAAGCATCCCTAAGACTTCTCAAAGCTTCTTAAGGCTTCCTAGCTCCTCCCACCACTTCAAGGAAGGTATATCATCTCCAAACCCTAGATTCCTATGTTTAATAAGATGATTTTGATTATTATGGTGATATTGTAGCTTAATGTTTGTGGTTTAGAGTTTGGGTTGAAGTGGTATTAAAAAGGAATGGTAAATCTTGTTGTTTTGATTAAAAGAACTTAAGTATAGTTAAAGTTAAGCTTAGGCATAAGTATAAATGTTGGAATTGAATTGATTGGGGCTGTTATGATGTGATAAGGATGGATGTTGGTTGTGTGTTTGATTTGAGGTTGAATTGTGGTTGGTTTTGAATGGTTTAAAATTGGGAAATCGCGTAAACATAGCCGTCGTAACGTCCGATTTTCTTTAGACTGTTTTTGTGCATAACATTAGGACCCGAGAACCCCCTGCTAGATTATGACCATTGCCATGTCTAGATAGCTCGTGTTACGAGCTTCGTTTTGATATGTAGTTCGTTCGATTCCGATGCACGGTTTAGGAGAAACAACCGTTTCAAGTAACGGCGTTTCGCGAACGAAACTTTTCCCCTCGCCTTACTTTGAAACATAGGTTAAAGACCAAAAAGGGTTAATTAATGTATGAAACATTTATGGTAAGTGTGTCAGGCAGTTGGTAAGACACTCGCGAAGGAATCGCCTTAAAACTCGTAAAGGTTAAATTATTAAAAATGGTGGAGCCGAGGGTACCCGAGTGACTTAAGAGAATCAATAAGCGCAAAACAAGTGTTAGAGTCTAAGTTAGTTAAAGTATAGATTTACAAGTGACTTTGGTTTAATTCCAACTTACTTGTTGTTTATAGGTTACCAGACTCGTCCCGAGCCTTTTATCACCCCAAGTCGCTCAGGCAAGTTTTCTACCCGTTATAACTGTTGTTGTGATGTATTTGTGTATATGCATGATCTTGCGTTAAATGCATATTTGTTATAGCAAATTCTTGCGATATATTGTAGCATGTTATATGGTATATATGCATGCCTGTTTCATATTCTTGGATCATATATCTGTTGGTTAAAGTGCTTACAGTTGATAACACCTATGCTAGAGGATAGCGGTAATTTGCATATACCCTTATTATAGGGACCTAAAAGGTGAAAACATTTTCTAAAACCGGGAGTCGAGGATCCCGAGTAGATTTTGTATATACGTATATATATATATTTATATATATATATGGTTATAGTTTTCAAAACTATTAATCGAATAAGGTTTATTCGATAACTTTATTTTATTACTGAATATTATTTGAATATTCATTTGAGGATGTATGACTCCTTTATTTTATTTAATGAATATTATTTATAATATTCATTCGATGTATTATGACTCCGCTTATTACTGAAATATATTCTTTATTTTATTAAAGAATAAGGTGTCAATAATCAAACTTATTTTCGATTATTCAAATAAAGATAGTACTTTCATATAAGTATATCTTTGGTTATTTAATAACCATTTCAAGTATAAGTTTCAATACTTCTACTTCGATTATTTTTATAAAGATTATCTTTATGAGAATATTATTTAAATAATAATATTCAGGCATTTTCTAAATATATTGGGACTGATTTACTTCATTAAATCAGCATTACTCCAAACACTCTTTAAAGTGTTTTCGAGTCTTCAAAATGATTTTTAAAAGTTAGAGCGGATCCCAAAACTCATTTTTATATTTAAGATCTTCCTTTTAAAAAGGGGATTTAAATACTCGCTCAAAACCTGAGGGATCCGGCTCTATGGTGTATTTTATATTCGCAACAAGGTTGCAGTTTTGGTAAATGAATTGATTACTTACCCAACGTTCGGGAAGTCCATCTATTGAGTCGGCATAAGCAACATGGGCTCAGTGGGCGTCCATGATAGTGTAAGTGGCTCAGTGGGAGTCCATCAAATGCATAAGTGGCTGAGTGGCAGTCCAGCATAAGGTCCTATTGCGACCAGGGTGATGGCCAGTGGGGAATTCGTCCATCTACTAGTAGAAAAGGTTACTTATTGGTATCTTTGCCTAATCAACAAGATATCTGGTTTATGCCAAAATTCTTTTCCTTTCCAAATTTATTGGATATTGCAATTCTGTTCATACTTTACATGACAGAGGTTTTCAGGAAATGTATAAAGAAGATGTATATGTGGATATATATATATATATATATATATCAAAACTTAATGAAGTATATCATAACTTCATTTCCTTTAATAATATTTCAAAGATTTAATCTATTCAAATCGTGTCTTGTAGTCTCATCTATGTGATGAACTGTTGAAAGCTCATTATACTTTTAACAGTGGTAGTTCAAGTAGCTTTATAAATGATATAAGTGTAGTGAAGTATTTGGTAACTTCATCCCTTGTTTTTACTTATATCTAGTAAGTAATTGTCTTACACATGATAAAAGATTCTAGTAAGTATCCATTTAGATACTTATATTATTGTTATCACTATATATTATCTTGCGAGCTGTAAGGCTCACTCTTGCTTTATTTCTTCATCACACAACAACAGTTAGGAAAGATGGCCAGACTCCAGCAGACCCAGCGCAAGCGCGTGGGAAGCGTCCCGCGTCTTCCCGATGATGTTATAGCTGCTATAGCTGCAGAGGTAGATCTATTGTAGATCAGACCATCTACTTTTGAGAATCAATTATGTATAATTATAACTTGTGGCAGATAATGGCAATTAACTGTAAATTTATCAAGTAATCATTTTGGGTTGTAATAACTTTTAAATTGTGGATTCAAAGACTTGTACTTATTTCAATTTTAATCTCTGAGACTATAACGGGTTGTGGTGTGTGTTAGTGTGGGGTCACAGCATAAGGTTATTTATTATTAATTAAGTGAAGTGATATTGTGGAAAGAAAGACCGTGACGACCCGGATCCCCGACCCCGGATCTGGGGGTGTTACATCGGTCGTACTTGCCCTGAAGCATGTCGAACTCGTGCCTCAACTCAGCATACACGGAGAAAGCAATAGTGTCGTCCGACCCAGAGGATGACGAGGAATGCACCCTTTGCTGACAACCAATAAGAGGAGTATTAATAATAACCTACTCTCTCGCATAATATCTATAACCTACTCTCTCGCATAATATCTATAACCTACACGCATATCCTATAACCTATTTGGGCTGTCCAGGGACTCTAAACCGTAGCTCTGATACCGAAACCTGTCACACTCCCAACTTAAACAGCAAAATAAATATAGCTATTACATCATTTTAATGAAGAATACACAACCAAATCCAAGATCTTACAGTTTAGGGTTTTGAACAGCCCAACACTACCAACTATTACATCTGATTACAAATACCGAGTCCTCACACAACTATTATTACTTATTCTACCTGAGCTCGAACATAAGCATCAGCATCACAGGTCTTACGGGCAGTCTGCTTGAATCTAACCATAGCTGCTAGCTGTAATATCAGGGTAAAGTAAGGAGTGAGCCAAATGCTCTACAAGTGCTAACAGTACGACATAAAACATAAATTGAGATATACTTTTAAGAATGACAATGGAAAGATATAACTAATGATAACGATAGATAAAACTATGCAAGATGGCATCATTTTGCTTGTATCAAATCAATTTTAAAATCATGTCTTAATCAAAATCATTTTATGACGCTACTGATTACAGCCGGTGATCAGCCGCGAAGTAATCCCGAACCTCGCTGGGTTCTAAAACATTAACGGGAATCCCTAGGCAACTTTTAAGCCTAATATAAGTGTGGAAAGGACTCGCGTCTCAGTCCAGATCCACTATTCAAGAAAACATTTATCCCCCTTTGGGACTGAAAACCCACATTTTATTTATTTCAAAAGCTGATGCCGAATTGTAACAAAATCTCTTTTAACAGTAAATATTTTTATTAAGAGATTATAGATCAACTCGAAACATGGGAAATATGGTATTAAATCTCAGGGCCATGATTCACAAAACTTTACTCTATTGGGGGTAACCAAAAGGGTTTTCATATGTCAGAATTTGGACAAGAAAATATGGTGAGACTAATGGATAATATGAAGGGGTAATGCCAAACTGGGCTCAAAGCAATGGTTTCTCGTCAAGGTACAGGTGTTGGATCATTAAGAAGATAAGCTTCACGAATACTATGGGTGTTAAGGTAATGATCTCTAGCTCAGGATGTATATATATCAGAATTGTCAGGCTTTAGGATAGGAAAGAGGGTATCAATCAATGAGGAATCATGTTGGTAAGTTTCTGACTATTAGAGTTCAAGGTAAGGTTCTATAGGGGTTCAAGTATCAGGATTAGATATCAATACTTAGGAATCATCAGCATGTTAATCAAGAGGATCAATCAAGTAATATAACAACTCTTTATTTTATCATGGCATTTAACTATCATGAAAAGACTTTTGAACTACTTGCAATACATACTCGAGGGTTCATGGCATTTCCATATAATTCAAAGATAAGCGAGAGATACGCTTGATTTAAACATATCAAAATGACTCAGGATGATTGCATCGATATATATGAACTGTTTATAGTAAATATGAAGGTCAAGTTGAATCACTTGCCTTGAGATAGGCTGGTCTGGTCTGACTGGTAGGAGCAACTGGAGCTTCACTCGACTTTTATGGCAAGTTTTCCCTCGTCTCGAGATCCTATATAAATAATAGTCCTCATTATAATATATTCTCACTAACTTAACCTATTTACAACTTGAATTTAAACACGGATGGCACTTAGGCCTATACGCACTCAATTTATATTCACTTTTAAATTACAATTGCACACACATAGCCACATATTCATATATCATATATTAACACCAAATAACACCATATATACCATAATGCAACACTAGGCTTGGATGATCTCGACTCACCACTTAAGTCACTTGGTCGCTAAACTAGACAAAGTCTTCAAATTTTGGCTCCCTAACTCGATGTGCCTTTCCTAAATTATCCAAAACCTATTGACCCTCACTTGTGCCTTTTGCTCTACTGACCTTATACCATCTTACAACTATGGTGGTCAACCTAATACTCACTTCTAAGTGTTCTAAAACTATGTGATAAGTGATAGTGCTCACTGGTGCAAATTTCAGAATGACAACTATAGTTTCTTGAGTGCATTAGGCACTCTTAAACTACAAGTTTTCCTTCAAAACTTTTACACAAGACTCTCCTGACCTAACAAAGTTGTCCCCTGCTGGACAGATTTTGTTATTCTACTTGTGCACCTAACCAAATGACATGCAAACCTCCAACCAACTCCTAAAACCTTTTGTATACTCCCAATACTAACTTCTGGTCGCTTGGGCCTCAAAGTGCACACCAATGACATGGTCAAAACTCACTCTAAACCTCAGGGTACTAAACTGATTTTCTGCAGAAACTATAACTCTCATTTTCCAAGGTTTTGACTTGACAAACTCAACTAACAACAACTTAATACTTAAACCAAGACTTATACATGGTATTCTACTGAACTAACTCCCTTATTCTCAAAATAACCTTGGTGAGATCATCCTTACCTAAGGTACAATTATGGCAAAACATGAGAATCTACACTTCACAAATCACAAATCTTCATGCTTTTGAAACAACAAGGTATGCATTTTTATAAAAGATAATCACGAATTATTACCATGCAACAAGAAGCATAAATTAATATTAACACATTATACCTACTGAAATTAAGGCTTACTAATAAAATCTTTCCAAATGATCAAAATCTTACAACATTCTAAGAGAAATCCTCATGCATGCATGCCTTCGGGTTTTTTAAACCAAAACAACACATTTTCTACATATATTCCATCTTAAAATTGACATGCAAGCCTAGCATAAGGTATACCTAGATGATCACTTAGAAAGCAAGGAGTTTTATCAAATTTTCACCACAAAATTCAAGTCATTATCACATAAACATGCAAAAATTAATCAAAACAACAAGAATGATTTCAAGGACCATTCATTCGGCTCCCATATGGTCATGGCCGAATGTAATGGATGGAAATGGCCATTAAATCATCAAGAGTTTCCTTCTTATGACTTGGCACTTATCCACTCAATGTAGTCCTCTCAAAAACAACCTTAAATCCATAAGAATCAAGATTGTATTTTGAGTTTCACTAAAACCTTTACATGTAACCTTTAAACTTAAACTTTCTACTCAAAACTCTTTGAAATATGAGTGATCATGGTATGGGAAGTAACATTTACTTGTATAAAGAGTAGAATCTTGGTGGAGGAATGAAGAAAAATGGGGAGGGGGTGGTTCTCGGCTAAACCCGAGAGTGAGAGAGGGAGGGCCGAGAGTGAGGGAGGAGGAGGGAGAGAAGAATGAGTGTGGTGTGAGTGATGAGTGAAAATGATCATGTCTTTGCTTGTTTTTATGGTATTTGATTTGACAAAATTTGAGTGGAAAGGAGAATTGACAAGTCTATCCCTCCACTTATACTTGGTGCATTTTGCATGCAAGGGTAAAGAAGGAAATTGGCTAGAGAAATAAGAGTTAGTGGGGTTGGAATTGTCCTCTTTGTCCTTGAAAAGAATGAGAGGGTGGTTTGCATGCAAGGGCTTTCTTGTAATTTGCTAAATATGACAACTAAAATTTATAATGATTTATTTTTATAAAATAAAATACAAGTTCAAAAATTATAAAATTTATACTATAAAATAACTTGGATTTTTAGAGACTTTATAAAATCATTTTCAAAATTTGTGAACAAAATACCTTTTAAAAGAAAATTTTTCCAAAGCTTAGAATATTCCTTATAAATCAAAAATAAAGAAATTAAATAAACTCTTGCTTTGAAAAATCATATACTACACAAAGCAAATTTATAATGCAGAAATTTTCACTCACACTAGCGTACAATCATTGAATATATTTTCATTTGACTTTAATATTATACCAAATCCACAAATAATATTACATAAAATGCCGGTCGTAACAAAATCCATAAATAATCAACTAAAACTAAATTATAAATAATTAAATCAAATTGGATTTTTGAAAATAATAAAAGAAAATAATTTTAGGAATTTAAAATAATTAAGAAAATAATTTTTTTTTGTAATTAAAATAATAAGTAAGTGATTTTTGAAAATAAAATAAATGATTTTTAAAATTAGAAGAAAAGGTTTTTAGAAAATAAAATTGAATTTTGATTTATTTTTAAAAAGGAAAATCTCCGTAACAGTTTTCTGAAGGAACTCATCTTCTTCGCTGGATCGAACGGCGGGGTTAGCGGATGAACTTCGCCGGAAAACGAAGAACAGCCTCCGGAATCTGGAAAACCCAGAAACCGGCAGACAGAGTTCCTGTCTCCGGCGAAAGTCGTTTCTGGCCCAAAAAAACACCATTCCACCCCGATTTCAGTATCAAACTTCTCCAAATCGACACAGAAACACAACCATACCAAGAACAGATATAACTGATCGATCGAATTACCATTCCGATCAAACCACCAAGAAATCAACCCGTTTTCCGGCAAAAACATAAACTCGGTCAAATCTAAACCAAAAATCATAATTTACTTACCAAATTAAAGGCCATAACATCTACACTCTATTCCTATCATTATAATCCATAACCACATCAAGAACAATCTGAAAAATTGAAAAATAAAAACTTTAAAAACTAAAAACTCGACCTTAGGCAAACCAGAACCAAAACTTACGTTTTAATATACTAAATCAATCCTTGAAACCTCAGGAACATCAATCAATACTCAAAAACACCAAACAATCATCCTGTAATCAAAACTGAATTTAAATAACAAAAAAAATAAAAAAAATGAAATCACAGAAGAATTAACCTCGGTTTAAGATGTTGATATCAATAGATAGAGCTTGAAGAGAGCTTAAAATCGACTATTCGAGCGTCACAAACGGATCCCAGAATCACCTTCAACTTTTGATTTTAATTCCTACCCTCAAGAACACCCCCACTTGTTCTTGTATAATTTCTATTTTTCTGAATTTTTATAATATAAAAATGAATAAAATAATCTGTCCAGCTATTTATATTAGTGCAAAAATTAATACCCTAAAATAAATTAAGGGTGTTTTTATCCCCTAATTAAAATAATAAAGCCCCAAAATCATAATTACGGGGAATAATTTTAAAAGTAATAAAATATAAAATTTGTATCGAAATTTCCCAAAAATTGTGAATAATGCAAAAATAGAAAACTAAAGGGTAATTGGAATACAGATAATTCTATAAAATAAAAATACGAATTTTGTGGACTTTAACGTCCCAGGGGTCCCTGTCCGTTCGTTTTTGAAAACAAACACGATACTTAAATGAACATAAAATTCTAAAACACGTAATATACATGTTAGGTCACACACACTGTAGAGGGGGGGGGTGAATACAGTGTATAGCACAATCAAATCGAACTTTAATAACTCAAGTAACAGAAAACAAACTTTATTCAAAACAATAAACTCTGTTACAGTATGGAACTGTCCTCTCTCAGTGATGAACAAATATCACAAGAGCTGCTAGGGTTACAAATGAATAATCTTCTCGATAATGATAACACTTATAGTGTAAACCCTATGTTTGTGTTTATATACTAGAGAGTTACAAGATAATCGCTAATTGATATGGAATATAATTATGCTTCCTAAAATATATCAATCAGATATCTTTTCTTCCAAGTATTCTATTCTTCATAGAATTTCTTCTTCATGCATATCTCTTTTTACATTTGTCTTGATCTTCTTTTCCTTTTAATCAGCTGCCTTCCTTATCTGAATGTTTCCTTTAAGTCCTGATATTATCTTCTGATAAATATCTCCTGAACCTAAAGTAATGATGACTTAAGTTCTGACTTCTGTATAAGTGCTGATTTCAGTTAAGTATTGATTTGTCCTGTTTAAGTAAGAACTGAAAACTAAACATAAATCATATTAGACATGACATTATCAAATATATCTAACAATATCCCCCAACTTGTAAATTAGCATAATATACAAGTTAACAGATATTTGCTGATGTCTAAAACATTAAGTACAAATGCATGAGAATTTGATAAGATAACTACAACTTACAGTCCTTAAAGCTTTACCAACTTTAACTTCTGATAACAACTTCAGTCTGTATTCATATCAGAATTTGAGCAGTTGTAGATCTTGACTTGGATTCATTTTCTGATCTCTCTAATGTCAGGAGTTGATCTGAGATAATTCTTTAACAAACATCTCTCAGCATATCTGAGTTCATCAATCATCCTCCTTTTAGCATCTTTAAGTTCTGCAGAATCTTCACCAGTTTGAAAAATTGCAGCCCTGAGATAATTAATTTTAGCTTTCCTTATGTCCTGATCCAATCTGATCAAATATGCCTTGTCAGACTCAAGATTGAATTCCACAGCCTTGGAACCCAGAAAGGTAGTTATGATCTTAGCAGAGTTAGGCTTCATCTCAACAATATCACCCTTGTGATCTCTGTACTTTGGAAGATATGTGCTGTCAGACTTAACGGAATAAAGCCTTTTCTGTCTCTGAATTTGACTCTTCAAATAGTTTGCAGCACTTTCTGTTATTTTGTCATTCACTTGAAGTAAGAATAATACATGTTCCAGTTCTTCAAAATACTTCAGTGGAATGGCATTTTCCCTTATATGATAAACCCTACCATCTATCATGAAGTACAACAAGATGTGTTTTTTCAAGTAGGTATGGTAAACCATCTATACATATTCTAGTTGATTCAATCTTTCAGGAGTTGCTCCAATACCTGGTTCACTTAAGGAAGTTGGATCATTGGTTGTGTTATGTATTCTTCTTTCATCAGTACTACCCAATCCAGTTTTATCTCTTGCTTCCTTTCCAGTAACCACTCTTGCTTCAAAACCACTTACAGCAGTCTTCAAAGGTTGAGTCTGTTTGGCTTTGGTGAATCCTGGTAGGAGTATCTTTGAAGGTTTAACATGAGCAATATCAGAGGTTTCCTTTGATTTATCTTTTGATATCAAGTTAACTTGAGCTATGTCAGAGGTTACTTGCTTCTTTGAGATATTAAAACTAACCATATCTTGACTCTGAACAACTTGAGTAATGTCAGAGGTTGTCTTAGAAAATTTTCTTGAAGTCAGAGCAAGATCGACATCTTCAACAGTAATTTCTTCATCCACAGGAGGCACATAAACCTTGATAGGTTCACCAACTTTCTCTTTGCCCTTGGACCTTGGATCTATCTGCAATTGTGATTTAGCCTTGGTTGCTTCAGGATTTGTTCTTTCTTTTATCACAATGCCTTTGACCTTTGGAAGTTTCTTTTTACCCAAAAAAGCTTCATATTTAGATTGGACTTTTTCTGACTTAAGTCTAGCTTCTTCTTCCATCAGACTCTCAAAGTCCATTCCTGAATTCTCCTTAAGAAATAACTGTCTTGATAATTCTTCATCAAGATCCAAAAGTTCATCAGAACTTATCCTTTTACCAGTAGCAGAAGTAATTCTTTTTCCAGCATCAGAACTTGCCATGTGACTTGTAATTTCAGTTCTTCTTGATGAGAAACTTCTACCTTGACCATGACCTCCACCCATTCCAGAGTTTCCCTGGTCATCGTTTTCATCATCCTTCCCCTTCAGTGTCTGATCAGTTTTACATTTGGACTTAAATACTTTCTCCCCCTTTTTGGCATCAGCAGGTAATAGAAGAGAGACAGGCAATTCCACTGAAGCTTGGATTTCATCGAGTTGAGATTGCTGAGAAGCTTGATTTTTCAAAATATCATCTATCTGAGACTATTGATTCTCTTGGGTCTTCTCAATGTAAGCAACTCTGTCAAAGGTAGGTTGGAAGAATTTTTTCTTTTCAATTTTCGTAACTGTTTCTTGCTTTAGCAATTCTTCCTGAATTTTATGTAACTCTGCATGAGTTGTTGAATGTAGACCTTGTAGATGTCTAGTACTCAATGCAGTGACTCGAAGCTGTGTCTTGAAATCATCATTAATTAACATTTCATCTTCTTTTTCCAAGTGCTCAGCAAGAATCTTGTCAGATGGAACAAAGGTAACTGAGTTCCATTCCTTTTTCCTAGTTCAGATTTATGAACAGTTGGTTGAGGTGCATGTCCTGAAGGACCAGCGTCATCAGCATCTGCATTAGGAGCAGCATCACCAGTAGTATCAGCATGGGAAGCATCAGAACCTACAAAATTAGCATCTTTTGATAAAACAACAGTATGAGAAGCAATCGAGGCTTCAGCATCATCCTCTAAGTGCTGATCTGTTTCCAAGTTCTGATCAACAGCCATATCCTGATGTTCACCTATATTCTGATCATCAATATCTAGATGCAGAGAAGGTGTTGTAGACAATTCTGGAGTTTGAGTAGCATCAGTAACAGGTGTTATTGATAGATTAATTGTTGTTGGAGCTTCTAAGTAGAGAACCTCAGGCACAACCAGGTTGTGAATATCAATTTCAGCACTTGTGCCTGGGTCTACAGGAGATACAGTTTCATGTACAGGAGACACAGATGGTGTGTTTGCCTTATCTGTTGCAGCTTCCAGAGTTTGGGACAATGAAGAGGGAGATGCAGTAGCTTCAGCAAATTCTGGTTCTTTTAAGATCAGAGTTTCCTGATCTCCTTCCTTAGCTGCTGCTTCCTCATCATCTGAAGCTGGCCTTTTAGCTCTCTGTTTCTTATATCTCTTTGAAGGTGGGAATTCCTTGGGAGGTTCAGCAGAAGTCATTCTTCTAAGCCTTTTGAGAAGCTTAGATCCCCCAATTCCAGAATCCTTCTGAGAAGGGACCTTCTCAGCTTCTTTTACAACAGGTTCTGATGCAGAAACTGGTTCCTCACTATCAGACTCATCTCTCAGAACAATCCTCCTTCTCTTCTGTGGTGTCTGAGGAACAGACTTTGTCCTCTTGGGCTTGGAAGATGAAGGCTTCACAGTAGATGTTGAGGATAAAGGTTGAGCTGTCTGTGAAGGTGTGAGATAAGTTTTGAGATATGTTCTGAGAGAGGGTTGAGGTATAGATGTATGTGTGGTATGTTCTGATGGTTGTTGTGGTGTTTGGGATGTGGTGGTAGGTTGTACATCAGGATAAACAAATCTATAGGTTTGAGGATCAGCATTTACCAGAATCTGTTTTACAGACTGAGGAATCTGTAAAGGTCTAACCACCGTTTTCTTAAGGTCAGCATTTACCAAGTCATTAAAAGCCCGTTTTGCAAGTTTAAAGGGTGGAAATAAGTCAGTGGTAGGTTGGAGTTCATCAGCACAACATAAATTATATATAAGCTGACATAATCTAGTAAAGTAGATAACATTCCTATCCTCTGTCATCCTATCCCCTATAAAACCTAGCACAACACTTGCAAAATCAAAATGAGTTTGATTAATAATAGCATACCCGATGTGCTGACTCATTATTGGAATGGCATCAAAGTTGGAACACTTATTCCCGAAGGCTTTAGTGATGCAGTCGAAGAAAAAGCTCCATTCCTTTCTGATATGTGCTCGTTTCAACTGTCCAAGCTTAGCCAAACTCTGCTCATACCCCAAATTGGCCATGAGCTGCTGTAGAGCTGGATCCTCCGGTGTTGAGAAAATGCAGCCTTCTGGTAAATGTAAAGCCTTTCGAACTGTTCCAGGAGTTACCACATGCTCATCATCATTGACTTCAAAAACAATGCTGGGAGTACCAGTTGCACCACCATTATCAAAATGCCCAGTCCGCCAAAACGTCAGAACTTGTTGGCTTGAAAAGACTGAAGGTTGGGTCAATGCATACCCAATTTCACTGTGTGCAAGAAGATCTTGCACAAAATGCAACTCAAACGGAGCTTCATCATGATTTAGAATTGCAGCATAGTTATTGGGATCGAACTTGGCACCATCGATGATCAAATCCTTATGTGCCATGAGAAAAATTGAAAATTAAGATTGCCTGTAAGGTGTTTGATAAAATGTCTGTATGAAAACCCAACGTCAGGAGATGAGAGAGAGTAAAAGCAAAGAAAGAGAGATAAAGTGTAAAAGTAAATAAAAGATTGTATAATCTTCTCTCTCTCTTACTTATACTTGGTAAAAAAAATAACTGTTGGACACCTGTCAGACATGCAGCAATAATGAATAGTTAATGGGCACGGGAAAACAGTAATCATTACTTATCACATGTAGTTTTTCAAGGAAAACCCGTTCCACTTACCAAGTAATCCCATTAATTGAGGTAAGTCAGTTTTAATTCAAAATTTAAAATGTTCCTACTTATTTAATTATTTGCACTACAAAACCAATATCCTGTTAAAATTTTCTAGTGTGAGAATGACCAAAAAAAATCAAGTAAACAAGTACTGATATTTTAAAATCAGAACTTAATTTAAATCAATAATTAAAATGGTCATCAGAATATGGATATATCAGGATTTAATCAGTGCAGTAAAATTGCAAACATCTTAGAGACAGAATCTTGCAAAAATAAGAAATTCCATCAATATATTAAGAGAATACATTCATGAAATTTAAATTACATCAGAGCATTACAAGACTGTCCTAAGCTTCTAAACCTAACATCAACAGCTTTTATCCTTGGCTAAGAAGCCGGACAAAGCTGACGATGAAGAAAAATAGGAAGAAGAAAACAAATTATTTCTTCTTCCGACTCTCTACAAAAAGAATAGCGAGTCATATGATTCGCTCTTGTTGGCGGAGAGCTTCCAGCCTTTCCTCTTCCAATCGCTCCAGATGGCGATGGTAGTCCATGTAAAAGAACAGGAGGTGTGTGAGAACCTCCTGGGGAACCGAGTCCCAAATCTCATCAGGAATGACAGTTACGTGCCATTTCTGCTGCCAGTCCTCACAACTCAGCTCCATGTTGAAAGTCTCATAGTTCAAAAACATATTATAGTTGACCATGTTTGTGTTGGTATGAAGGAAAGGAGAGTGAGAATGTGAGAAAAGAAATTATGTGTAGACTGATTTGAGGTGTTGGTTTATATAGGCAAGAGAATGCCAGGAGACGCAAGAAAATTTAATGCTGACGGGTAGAAATAACCCCAAAATTTTGAACTTTGTGTAACCCTTATGAATAGTGTTTTTGCTGATATTGCTGAATAAGAAAACTTTTCATGCCACACTATGTAGGGGTTCTTTTATTGTTATTCTGAGATCTTATTAGTACTCTATATGGTATATAAGTGTATGTAAAGATCGTCAAAATCCAAATTCGAACACTTTGATTTTTCTCGAAAATCCACCAGATACCGAAAGAATTGAGTATAAGGTAACAGAATAAAAATGATTTAAATTCAAGGATTATAAGAGAGGATCATAAAAGGAATATAATGTATTGAGAAAGATTAAGGAAACCCAAGTAATAAGATCCCGGGTATGATCCCTCAAACGAAACGAAAATGAAAGTTAAGCGAACCATATAACAGATCAGCGGTCATTAGCCAAGTAATTAGAAGCTAGTCAAAGAGGTTAGTGAGGATGATGTCATCAAACCAATAAGAAGAGGACAAGCATGGGAAGATGACATAAGATTGATGACATAAGCATGACAAAAAAGGAAGGAAGTGTGGTTGATTTCAAGCCACACAAAAATCACCATGGTTAAAAGGTAAATAATTAAAACAAAAGCAAAAACAACCAACCAAAAAATCATATTACCAAAAACACAAGTTGACTTCCCATTTCAAGCAACAAAGCTCTTGGCCCTTTTCCATTTTCAAGAAGAAAAAAAACCAAAATCCAAGTTCCAAGCTTCATTAATTAGTGAGGTAATTATCTAAGATTCCTTATGCATAGATATAGTTATCCTATAAGTTTAAGCTTCAAATTCCTTCAAAATCTCTTCCTAAAATTCATGGAAGAAGAGGGTGAATAGTGTTTTTCAAGAACTTAAAATTTTGTTCTTGAGTTTTTGTTTAGATTAAGCTTTGGTAAGGACTTTCAAGGGTGATTCCAAGCTCCTTAGTTACTTTTACTCACCAAGGAAGGTATAATCTCATACCCTAGCCCTAATTTTGTATATTTAGAGCTTTTGTATTTAGTATGGTTCATGAGAAGATTGATTATTGTGTATTTAGAGATGTGTTGGTTTTGTGATGTGTTTGGAGTTGTAAATCTTGTTGATTAGTTAAAGAACTTAAGTAAAGCTTTTAGTTCATGTTGGGAAGTAGTATAAATTTGGAAATATTGAGTTTTTGGGGCTGTTGTAGCATTGTATGTATGGAGTTTGGTTGTATGGTTGAATTGTGGTTGATTGGTGGTTGATTTGGAGTAGGATAATAATTGGTAATCGCGTAAACATAGTCGTCGTAATGTCCGATTTACTTTAGACTGTTTTGTTCTTAACATCAGGACCCGAGAACTCACTGTTAGGTTTTGACCATTGCCATTATTAGATAGTTCATGTTACGAGCTTCGTTTTGATATGTGGTTCGTTTGAATCCAATGTACGGTTTAGGAGAAACGACCATTTTAAGTAACGACGTTTCGCGAACGAACCATTACCCCTCGCCTTACTTTGAAACATTGGTTAAGGCCCTTGAATGATAATTGGAGTATAAAACAATTATGGAAAGTGGATTAGGTAGTTGGTAGGGTACTCGCGAAAGAATCACCTTAAAACCCTTAATGGTTTATTTATTAAAAATGGTGGAGCCAAGGGTACTCGAGCGACTTAAGTGAATCTTTAAGCGCAAAAGCGAACGTTAGGGTCTAATTGGTTAAAGTATAGATTCAGAAGCGACTTTGGTTTAATTCCAACTTATATGTTGTTTATAGGTTACCAGACTCGTCCCAAGCCATTTATCACCCCCAATCGCTCAGACAAGTTTTCTACCCGTTATTCTGTTATTGTGATGTATATATGTTTATGCATTATCTTGTGATAAGTGCATGGTTATTATTAGCAAAATCTTGCGATATATTGGAGCATGTGATATGGTATATATGCATGTCTGTTTCGTAATCTTGATATATATCTGTTGATTCAAATGCTTATTAGTTGCATAATACATATGCTAGAGATAAGCAGTAGTTGCGTATATCCTTAGTATAGGGGATCCAAAGGTGAACATATTCTAAACCGGGAGTCGATGTTCCCGAGTATTATATATATATATTGATATAGTTTTCAAAACTATTAATCGAATAAGGTTTATTCGATAACTTTATTTTATTTAATGAATATTACTTTGAATATTCATTCGAGAACTTATAACTCTGTTTATTTTATTTAATGAATATTACTTTGAATATTAATTCGAGGACTTATGACTCTGTTTATTTTGTTTAATGTATGTTACTTTGAATATTCATTCAAGGACTTATGACTCCGATTATTTGCTAAATAATATTCTTTATTTTAGTAAAGAATAATGTTTCGATAATCAAACTTATTTTCGATTATTCAAATAAAGATAGTACTTTCGTATAAGTATATCTTTGGTTATTTAATATTCATTTCAAGTATGAGTTTTAAAACCTCTACTACAAATTATTTATATAGAGATTATCCTAATGGGAATATTATTTAAATAATAATATTCAGATATTTTCTAATATATTGGGACTGATTTATTTCATTAAATCAGCATTACTCCAAACATTCTTAAAAATGTTTTCGAGTCTTCAAAATGATTTTAAAAGTTAGAGCGGATCCCAAAACTCATTTTTATATTTAAGATCTTCCTTTTAAAGCGGATTTAAATACTCGCTCAAAACCTGAGCGATCCGGCTCTGTGGTGTATTTTATATTCGCAACAAGGTTGCTGTTTTGATAAATGAATTGATTACTTACCCAATGTTCGGGAAGTAAGTCCATCTCTTGAGTCGGCATAAGCAACATGGGCTCAGTGGGCGTCCATGAAACTGTAAGTGGCTCAGTGGGAGTCCATCAAATGCGTAAGTGGCTGAGTGGCAGTCCAGCATAAGGTCCTATTGCGGCCAGGGTGATGACCAGTGGGGAATTTGTCCATCTACTAGTAGAAAAGTTTACTTATCGGTATCTTTGCCTGATCAGCAAGATATCGGGTTTATGCCAAAATTCTTTTCCTTTCCAAAATTCATTGGATGTTGCAAACTCTGTTCATACTTTACATAACAGAGGTTCCCAGGAAATGTATAAGAGATATATATGTGGATATATATATTGGGACTAAATAAAGTATCTCATAACTTCATTTCATTCAATAATATATCAAAGATTGAATCTATTCAAGTCTTAACTTGTGGTCTCATCTATGGGATGACCTTTTGAAACCTATAATACTTTGAACAGTGGTAGTTCAAGTAGCTTTATAAAATGGTATAAGTATAAAGAAGTAATTGGTAACTTCATCTTCCATTAAGGTTATATCCAGTAAGTATCTACTTTACACTTGATAAAGGTTTCCAGTAAGTTATCAATTTAGATACTTGCATTATTGTTTACACTTTATATTATCTTGCGAGCTGTAATGCTCACTCTTGCTTCATTTCTTCATCACACAACAACAGTTAGGAAAGATGGCCAGACTCAAGCAGACCCAGCGCAAGCGCGTGGGAAGCGTCCCGCGTCTTCCCGTTGATGTTGTAGCTGCTATAGCTGCAGAGGTAGATCTATTGGTAGATCAGGCATTCTACTTTGGGAACCAAATATTGTATAATTATAATTTGTGGCAGATAATGGCAAATAACTGTAAACTTATCAAGTAATCATTTTGGGTTGTAATAACTTTTAAATTGTGGATTCAAGGACTTGTACTTATTTCAATTTCATCTCTGAGACTATAACGGGTTATGGTATGTGTTAGTGTGGGGTCACAGCATGAGGTTATTTATTATTAATTAAGTTAAGTGGTATTGTAGAAAGAAAGACCGTAACGACCCGGATCCCCGACCCCAGATCTGGGGGTGTTACAGAAATGGTATCCGAGCTTAGCGTTATAAACCTCAGAGATGATACGACGATATAATAATAAACTCACAAAGATAATAAGAACTCTTGCCAATTTCATAGTCGGACTACTTAAACTAGCACTGACAGTTAAAACCCTTATAAGTATCATGATAGTAACTTAGCTCGTTTAATGTGTAGGCTCATGAGATAGAGGACCCAGAGATGTTCGAGCATGAGCATGATGAGGCACTGCTAGATGCCGAGGATCAGGAGGAGCCTGAGATGGAAGAGGAGGAGGAGGACCCCTCAGAGGAGTCAGAGACGGAGGTTGTGGCGATTTCAGATGAGGAAGACCCGGATGAGGTCCTAGTAGCTGAGGAACTATGGTAGAGTACACTGGTACCCCTTTACCCTCACTCCCGGTGGTCAGAGCTCCTACCCCTCCACCACTATCTTGGAGCCCTTATGATGACAGCTCTGAGACCCATACTTCCGAGCCTAGGCAGACCGAGGAGGCACCCCCAGCGGCTCCGGATTCACCACCTCTCGACCCTGCCCATAGGCAGTCTCTGTTAGCTCACGGATATGTTCAGGATGTACTGAGGACCCGAGTGGCTGTTGCTGAGGCCCGGCTGGATGAGGTCAGGAGGGAGTTGGATGCAGAGAGGGCGGGTAGGCGTGCCCGAGCTTATGAGACTAGGGCTACTATACCCCGATCCTTGATGAGGGAGCTGACAGGGATAGAGCTCATGGCCTGAGCGAGACTCCGATCACTCCAGGGGGACAGGCATGGTAGGATCTCCAAGCGGCAGCCCGACTACATCTTCCGTCGTGTGATGGAAAGAGTACGGGAGCTGACCCGCTCCGGAGTGTGATTCAGGACCGGTGATGGGATAGTCTAGTTGTCTAGTTAGTCGAGGCCATAGTAAGAGCCAATTTTCCGGGATAGTTGACTTGTATATAGCATCCCTTTTTCTGACTAGACAGATAGACTCTTGTGTATCACTTTTGGCAGATGGCTGTAGCACTGTTGTACTTTTGACCAGATCAAACTATGTATTTCTCGCATTATGTATATATTTGTTTCCTTTCAGTTCAGCTCCTTAGTGACGAGATCACTGTTTTTATCATTATTATTACTACACTTCTTATTAGAACTGTCATAAAAATAATAGAATTGCGAGATACATTCTCCCCATTATAGAACTGTGCAAGGCATAATGTTGTGTATGATTGTGACCTAACATTGAATTTCCCAAAAAAATTTATCAGTATCATGCCGCCAAGAAAGATTGGAACTAGGGCGAACCCTGGATCTGAGGACCAGGGAAGCCATAACCAGGACGATAGGAACCAAGAACACAGTGAAGAGGAAGATGAGGATTATGTTGAACAGGATGACTCCCTGTATGAAGAGGAGGAGGAAACATATGATGTTGAGGGATTTGAGATAGAGGATGAAGAAGGAGAAACCGAGGTTGAACAACCAGTACCAAACCCAGGCATGAATCCCATGGGACAGTTCATGCAACTACTAAGGCAGAACTTGGAACGTCAACCCAACCCACCCCCTCAAGGAAATAACAATGTTGTGGCAAACTCTTTCAGGGCTTTCAAGTCCCTTAAGCCCCCTGAGTTCCACGGATCAGCCGACCTAGTTGAGGCAAGGGCATGGTTAAAGGAAATGGAGAAATCCTTTGAGATTCTGAGTACCGATGAGGCACAAAAGACTGTATTTGCTACCTACCTTCTGAAAGGAGAGGCCAACTACTGGTGGGAGGCCAAGAAAAACATGGAGACATATACTATTATAACCTGGGAGAGGTTCAGTCAGTTGTTTTTGGGAAAGTATTTCCCGAGGTTTATGGAGAACCAGATGGAGCTCAAGTTCTTGGAGCTAAAGCAGAATAACTTATCTATAGCAGAGTACGAAGAAAAATTTACCGAGTTATCAAGGTTTGTACCGGAGTTTGTGAGCACCGAGGAAAAGAAAGCTAGGAGGTTTCAGCAGGGACTGTAACCGTGGATTCAGAATAGGGTGGCAATCCTTGAGCTTACGGATTATGCCACTCTGGTGCAAAAGGCAACAATTGTAGAAGCCGGAAGTGAATAGATGCCAAAGGAAAGAGAAAAGAAAGGAATAAAGAGGAAAAATATGAACATGAGTGGAGGTTCCGCAAGAGGGAGCTTCCTAACTAGATTTAATCGAGGAGCAGTGTCCCTACCGAGAAAGAACAATGGGTTTAAGCGGCCAATGAGTGTGAATGTGAGCCAGAGCGGCCAGAAGTCAAGAATGTCCTATTCCAACCAATCTCGACCCCCATTGCCAGCCTGTAACACTTGTGAAAGGATGCATACTGGGGAGTGTAAAGGAAAGCCAATAACCTGCTTTAAGTGCGGTCGAGAGGGTCACTATTCAACTAAGTGCCCTTCATCAACCCATGCTATCATTCTAACCACCACTTGTCGTCAGTGTGGACGCCCGGGTCATTGGAAGAGGGAATGCCCAATGAACAAACCAGCAGTTTCAGGAGCCAGCAGGGCTGCCTCCAATAAGCCGCCTACTGCGAGGACTTTCAACATGACAGTCCAGGATGCTATGATAGACTCGGATGTGATAGCAGGTACCCTTTCTCTAAATTCAGCCAGTGCAAACATTTTATTTGATTCGGGAGCAACTAAATCTTTTATATCAAAGGACTTTGCGCATAAATTAAGACTTAAGGCTAAACCTTTGATAGAACCCTTACAAGTAGAAATAGCCAATCATGAAGTTATTGCTGTTAACCAGATTCACCCCGCCTGTGAGTTAGGCATAGGGGAACAATCTTTTAGTGTTGATCTGATTCCTTTTAAATTAGGGGAGTTTGATGTAATTTTGGGATTGGACTGGCTATCTAGCAATGATGCTCAGATAGGCTGTAAGGGGAAGAAAGTTAAGTTGAATATCTCAGGAAAGAAAGAAGTCATATTTAGGGGAAAGAGGCAGACGTAAAAATTTTTGACTATGGCCAAGGCCAAAAGGATGCGACGAAAAGGAAATGAGGCTTACCTAGCCTATGTGGTGGACACGCAGAAGGAGGTGCCCAACTTACAAGATATTCCAGTAGTCAACGAATTTGAAGATGTATTCCCACAAGACCTTCCGGGATTACCACCCGATAGAGTGATTGAATTTGCTATTGAGTTGGCCCCAGAGACGGTGCCAGTTTCAAAAGCACCTTACCGGTTAGCCCCATTAGAAAGGAAGGAATTAGCTACTCAATTGCAGGAACTCTTGGATAAGGGTATGATAAGACCCAGTGTGTCTCCATGGGGAGCACTAGTGTTATTTGTTAAGAAGAAGGATGGGAGCATGAGGCTGTGCATCGACTACCGAGAGTTGAACAAGCTAACCATAAAGAACAGATACCCGTTACCTAGAATAGACGATCTGTTTGACCAGCTAAATGATGCTATTTATTTTTCCAAGATTGACCTAAGAACTGGATATCACCAACCAAAGATTAAACCCGAAGATATTCCCAAGACCGCATTCCGTATCATGTATGGGCACTATGAGTTCTTGGTAATGTCCTTTGGATTAACCAACGCCCCAGCGACTTTCATGGATTTAATGAACAGAGTATTTAAGAAGTACTTGGACAAGTGTGTGATAGTTTTTATCGATTATATTTTAAGCTACTCAAGGACTGAGGCAGAACATGCAGAGCATTTGAGGATAGCTCTAGGAATACTCAGAGAGGAACAGTTATTTGCCAAATTCTCGAAGTGTGAATTATGGCATAATGAAGTACAGTTTTTAGGACATGTGATCAATAAAGAAGGAGTATTAGTCGACCCCTCCAAGATAGAGGCGGTCTCAAATTGGGAAAGGCCAACCACACCCACAGAGGTAAGGAGTTTCATAGGATTGGCCGGCTACTATCGTAGATTTGTACAGGACTTTGTGAAGATCGCAGCCCCTTTGACACGACTTACTCGTAAGACAGAGAAGTTTGAATGGACGGAAAAATGCGAGAACAGTTTTCAAGAATTAAAGAAAAGGTTGGTAACGGCCCGGTGTTGGCATTGCCAGATGGAAAAGGAGATTTTGTGATATATAGTGACGCGTCGCACAAAGGATTAGGGTGTGTGCTTATGCAGCACGGTAAGGTGATTTCGTATGCGTCGAGACAACTGAAGCAATACGAGATTAGATATCCTACTCATGACCTTGAACTTGCGGAAATAGTTTTTGCCTTAAAGATTTGGAGGCAATACTTGTATGGAGAGAAGTGACAGATTTTCACAGACCATAAGAGCCTCAAGTATATATTTACGCAGAAATAGCTCAACATGCGCCAGAGGAGATGGTTAGAACTAATCAAGGACTATGATTGTGAGATTCTCTATCATCCAGGGAAAGCCAATGTGGTGGATGACGCCCTTAGCAGGAAGGAAAGACTCAAAATGATAATGACTTCGGAGGAATTGATAAGGGATTTCGAGAGAATGGAAATAGAAGTAAAGGTAACCGGAGCCGGGACTGAAAAGCTGTTTGAGATCTCGATATAACCAGAGTTATTGGAAAAGATTAGATTGTGCCAAGAGAAAGTAATGAATGAAGGAAAAGAGTCAATGACTGGAGAAGAGATCCATACTGAGAGAGATGATAAAGGGATAATGAGGTACTCCTACCGGATTTGGGTTCCAAACGTTCAAGAGCTTAAAGACGAGATTTTGGATGAAAGCCATAGTTCAAGGTATTCCATTCACTCGGGAAGCACCAAGATGTATAGGGATTTGAAGGAGTATTACTGGTGGCCCAACATGAAGAGGGACGTAGCAGAATGGGTAAGCAAATATTTGACTTGCCAAAGAGTGAAGGCAGAGCACCAGAGACCCAGTGGACTTTTACGACCCCTGGAGATTCCCGAATGGAAATGGGAACAGATAGCCATGGATTTTGTTGTCGATTTACCAAGGATGAAAGCCAACCATGATGCCATATGGGTGATTATAGACCGACTGACAAAGTCAGCTCATTTCATTCCTATCAATGAGAGATACACAGTCGATAGACTGGTGGACATTTACCTTAAGGAAATAGTGACGCGACATGGAGTCCCTGCGTCCATTGTTTCAGATCGAGACCCCAGGTTCAACTCCAGATTTTGGAGGAGATTTCAAGAATGTGCGTGGACCAAGTTAAATATGAGTACCGCTTACCATCCCCAGATGGATGGGCAGAGTGAAAGGACCATCCAGACACTAGAGGATATGTTGAGAGTCTATGCAATAGACTTTAAAGGAAGTTGGGATGATCACTTTCCGTTGATCGAGTTTTCTTATAACAATAGCTTTCATGCCAGCATCGGAATGCCGCCTTATGAGGCCCTGTACGGAAGAAGGTGTCGATCTCTCTTATACTGGGATGAAGTAGGAGAGCGGAAGATACTCGGACCCGAAGTGGTCCAAAGGACCAAAGACATAGTGGATCTCATCAGAGGACGGCTGGTAGCAGCCCAAGACAAACATAAGAAATATGCAGACCTAGCCCGAAAGGACAAGGAGTATGAAGTAGGGGACTTATTACTACTAAAAGTATCCCCTTGGAAGGGGTTAATGAGGTTCGGAAAGAAAGGGAAACTAAACCCAAGATACATTGGACCTTTTGAGATACTAAGACGGATTGGGAAGTTGGCTTACGAGCTAGCCTTACCCCCGAACCTACAACAAGTTCATAATGTGTTCCATGTGTCAATGCTAAGGAAGTATCATCGGGATGCCAGACACATAGTGGAATATGAGCAGGTGGATATGCAACCAGATCCGACTTACGTGGAAAGACCAGTAAAGATTATGGATGAGAAGGAGCAGGTGCTTCGGAACAAAGTAATCAAGCTAGTCAGGGTGCTATGGCAGAATCATAATGTGGAAGAATCAACTTGGGAACTAGATAGCGCAATGCTAGAAAAGTACCCCCATTTGTTTTCTATTTGATTCCGGGACGGAATCCTTTTAAGGATGGGAGACTGTAATAACCCCAAAATTTTGAACTTTTTGTAACCCTTAAGAATAGTGTTTTTGCTGATATTGCTGAATAAGAAAACTTTTCATGCCACACTATGTAGGGTCTTTTATTGTTATTCTGAGATCTTATTAGTACTCTATATGGTATATAAGTGTATGTAAAGATCGTTAGAATCCAAATTTGAACACTTTGATTTTTCTCGAAAATCCACCAGATACCGAAAGAATTGAGTATAAGGTAACAGAATAAAAAGGATTTAAATTCAATGATTATAAGAGAGGATCAGAAAAGAAATATAATGTATTGAGAAAGGTTAAGGAAACCCAAGTAATAAGATCCCGGGTATGATCCCTCAAATGATAAACGAAAACGAAAGTTAAGCGAACCGTATAACAGATCAGCGGTCATTAGCCAAGTAATTAGAAGCTAATCAAAGAGGTTAGTGAGGACGATGTCATCAAACCAATAAGAAGAGGACAATTATGGGAAGATGACATAAGATTGATGACATAAGCATGACCAAAAAGGAAGGAAGTGTGGTTGATTTCAAGCCACACAAAAATCACCATGGTTAAAAGGTAAATAATTAAAATAAAAGCAAAAACAACCAACCAACAAATCATATCACCAAAAACACAAGTTGACTTCCCATTTCAAGCAACAAAGCTCTCGGCCCTTTTCCATTTTCAAGAAGAAAAAAAACCAAAATCCAAGTTCCAAGCTTCATTAATTAGTGAGGTAATTATCTAAGATTCCTTATGCATAGATATAGCTATCCTATAAGTTTAAGCTTCAAATTCCTTCACAATCTCTTCCCAAAATTCATGGAAGAAGAGGGTGAATAGTGTTTTTCAAGAACTTAAAATTTTGTTCTTGAGTTTTTGTTTAGATTAAGCTTTGATAAGGACTTTCAAGGGTGATTCCAAGCTCCTTAGTTACTTTAACTCACCAAGGAAGGTATAATCTCATACCCTAGCCCTAATTTTGTATATTTAGAGCTTTTGTGTTTAGTATGGTTCATGAGAAGATTGATTATTGTGTATTTAGAGATGTGTTGGTTTTGTGATATGTTTGGAGTTGTAAATCTTGTTGATTAGTTAAAGAACTTAAGTAAAGCTTTTAGTTCATGTTGGGAAGTAGTATAAATTTGGAAATATTAAGTTGTTGGGGCTGTTGTAGCATTGTATGTATGGAGTTTGGTTGTATGGTTGAATTGTGGTTGATTGGTGGTTGATTTGGAGTAGGATAATAATTGGCAATCGCGTAAACATAGTCATCGTAATGTCCGATTTACTTTAGACTGTTTTGTTCTTAACATCAGGACCCGAGGACTCACTGTTAGGTTTTGACCATGGCCATGATTAGATAGCTCATGTTACGAGCTTCGTTTTGATAGGTGGTTCGTTTGAATCCGATTTACGGTTTAGGAGAAACGACCATTTTAAGTAACGACGTTTCGTGAACGAACCATTACCCCTCGCCTTACTTTGAAACATTGGTTAAGGATCTTGAATGATAATTAGAGTATAAAACAATTATGGAAAGTGGATTAGGCAGTTGGTAGGGTACTCGCGAAAGAATCACCTTAAAACCCTTAATGGTTAATTTACTAAAAATGGTGGAGCCGAGGGTACTCGAGCGACTTAAGTGAATCGTTAAGCGCAAAAGCGAACGTTAGGGTCTAATTGGTTAATGTATGGATTCATAAGCGACTTTGGTTTAATTCCAACTTATATGTTGTTTATAAGTTAACAGACTCGTCCCAAGCCATTCATCACCCCCAGTCGCTCAGGCAAGTTTTCTACCCGTTATACTGTTGTTGTGATGTATATATGTTTATGCATTATCTTATGATAAGTGCATGGTTATTATTAGCAAAATCTTGCGATATATTGGAGCATGTGATATGGTATATATGCATTTCTGTTTCATAATCTTGATATATATATGTTGATTCAAATGCTTATTAGTTGCATAATACATATGCTAGAGATAAGCAGTAGTTGCGTATACCCTTAGTATAGGGGACCCAAAGGTGAACATATTCTAAACCGGGAGTCGATGTTCCCGAGTATTATATATATATATTGATATAGTTTTCAAAACTATTAATCGAATAAGGTTTATTCGATAACTTTATTTTATATAATGAATATTACTTTGAATATTCATTCGAGAACTTATAACTCTGTTTATTTTATTTAATGAATATTACTTTGAATATTCATTCGAGGACTTATGACTCTGTTTATTTTGTTTAATGTATGTTACTTTGAATATTCATTCGAGGACTTATGACTCCGATTATTTGCTAAATAATATTCTTTATTTTAGTAAAGAATAATGTTTCGATAATCAAACTAATTTTCGATTATTCAAATAAAGATAGTACTTTCGTATAAGTATATCTTTGGTTATTTAATATTCATTTCAAGTATGAGTTTTAAAACCTCTACTTCAAATTATTTATATAGAGATTAACCTAATGGGAATATTATTTAAATAATAATATTCAGATATTTTCTAATATATTGGGACTGATTTATTTCATTAAATCAGCATTACTCCAAACATTCTTAAAAATGTTTTTGAGTCTTCAAAATGATTTTAAAAGTTAGAGCGGATCCCAAAACTCATTTTTATATTTAAGATCTTCCTTTTAAAGGGGATTTAAATACTCGCTCAAAACTTGAGGGATCCGGCTCTGTGGTGTATTTTATATTCGCAATGAGGTTGCTGTTTTGATAAATGAATTGATTACTTACCCAACGTTCAGGAAGTAAGTCCATCTATTGAGTCGGCATAAGCAACATGGGCTCAGTGGGCGTCCATGAAAGTGTAAGTGGCTCAGTGGGAGTCCATCAAATGCGTAAGTGGCTGAGTGGCAGTCCAGCATAAGGTCCTATTGCGGCCAGGGTGATGACCAGTGGGGAATTTGTCCATCTACTAGTAGAAAAGTTTACCTATCGGTATCTTTGCCTGATCAGCAAGATATCGGGTTTATGTCAAAATTCTTTTCCTTTCCAAAATTCATTGGATGTTGCAAACTCTGTTCATACTTGACATAACAGAGGTTCCCAGGAAATGTATAAGAGATATATATGTGGATATATATATCGGGACTAAATAAAGTATCTCGTAACTTCATTTCATTCAATAATATATCAAAAATTGAATCTATTCAAGTCTTAACTTGTGGTCTCATCTATGGGATGACCTTTTGGAACCTATAATACTTTGAACAGTGGTAGTTCAAGTAGCTTTATAAAATGGTATAAGTATAAAGAAGTAATTGGTAACTTCATCTTCCTTTAAGCTTATATCCAGTAAGTATCTACCTTACACTTGATAAATGTTTCTAGTAAGTTATCCATTTAGATACTTGCATTATTGTTTACACTATATATTATCTTGCGAGCTGTAATGCTCAATCTTGCTTCATTTCTTCATCACACAACAACAGTTAGGAAAGATGGCCAGACTCAAGCAGACCTAGCACAAGCGCATGGGAAGCGTCCCGCGTCTTCCCGTTGATGTTGTAGTTGCTATAGCTGCAGAGGTAGATCTATTGGTAGATCAGGCATTCTACTTTTGGGAACCAAATATTGTATAATTATAACTTGTGGCAGATAATGGCAAATAACTGTAAACTTATCAAGTAATCATTTTGGGTTGTAATAACTTTTAAATTGTGGATTCAAGGACTTGTACTTATTTCAATTTCATCTCTGAGACTATAACGGGTTGTGGTGTGTGTTAGTGTGGGGTCACAGTATGAGGTTATTTATTATTAATTAAGTTAAGTGATATTGTGGAAAGAAAGACCGTAACGACCCGGATCCCCGACCCCGGATCTGGGGGTGTTACAAATAATTACTTCTAACATGGGATCTCTAGTATGTTAAAGACTACTAGGTCAGCATCTAGCACAGTTATCCTCATAGGATTGAATAGTCACAGAAATAGTTAGTTCACTTTCAGAGTTTAGAAATTGACATCAAACAACAGTCAGTACTTAAGCAATATTTAATTAAGCAGAGAATACACAAAAAGAGTAATTTCTGTAAATACTTATCATAAAGTCTGATGCATCAAAACAAAAGCTAAGCAGATTTAGAGAAAGAACCTAAAACCATTCCAAGTTCATTTACCAATCTTGTTAAAGTAGCTTCACACAATGGTTTTGTGAAGATATCTGCTAGTTGTTGATCCATTGGAACAAAGTGCAATTCCACTGTACCTTCATCCACATGTTCCCTTATGAAGTGGTACATAATGCTGATGTGCTTTGTCATTGAGTGTTGAACTGGATTCCCTGTCATAGCAATAGCACTTTAATTATCACAGTAAATAGGGATTTTAAAATATGTTAACCCATAATCCAGTAACCGATTCTTCATCCAAAGAATCTGTGCACAACAGCTTCCTGCAGCAATGTATTCTGCTTCTGCAGTAGATGTGGAAATTGATATTTGTTTCTTGCTAAACCAAGAAACCAATCTGCCTCCAAGAAATTGGTAGCTTCCACTTGTACTTTTCCTGTCAATTTTGCAACCTGCAAAATTTGCATCTGAGTAACCTATTAGTTTAAAATCTGATTCTCTGGGATACCACAATCCCAGATCAGCTGTTCCCTTAAGATACTTGAAAATTCTTTTCACAGCTGTTAAGTGAGGTTCTCTTGGATCTGCTTGAAATCTTGCACAAAGATAGGTAGCATACATGATATCAGGTCTACTAGCAGTTAGATAGAGTAGAGAGCCGATCATACCTCTGTAATCAGTAATATCTACTGATTTACCAGTATCCTTATCTAGTTTTGTTGCAGTGGCCATGGGAGTGGATGCACTTGAACAATCTTGCATTCCAAATTTCTTCAGCAAATTTCTGGTGTACTTGGTTTGATAAATAAAAGTGCCTTCTTCATTCTGCTTGACTTGAAGGCCCAGAAAATAGCTAAGTTCCCCCATCATACTCATTTGATATCTTGACTACATCAGTTTGGCAAATTTCTTGCAAAGTCTGTCATTTATAGAACCAAAGATGATATCATCAACATATATCTGAACCAAAAGTAAATCCTTTCCATGGTTGAGGTAGAACAGTTTCTTGTCTATAGTTCCTCTGTTAAATCCACTTTCCAGAAGAAACTGAGCTAAAGTCACATACCATGCTCTTGGAGCTTGCTTAAGGCCATAAAGTGCTTTATCAAGCCTGTAGACACGATTAGGATATTTGGGATCTACAAAGCCTGGAGGTTGTTCAACATATACTTCCTCCTCCAATTCTCCATTGAGAAAAGCACTTTTCACATCCATTTGAAAGACAGTAAACTTTTTGTGAGCAACATAAGCCAAAAATATCCTTATGGCTTCCAATCTAGCAACTGGTGCAAATGTTTCATCATAATCAATTCCCTCCTGTTGAGAATATCCTTTTGCAACCAGCCTTGCCTTATTTCTTGTAATTATGCCATCACTATCAGTTTTGTTTCTGAATACCCACTTTGTACCAACAACAGATATGTTCTTTGGTCTTGGCACTAGGGTCCAGACTTTGTTTCTTTCAAATTCATTTAACTCTTCCTGCATTGCTTGCACCCAATCAGCATCTTGAAGAGCTTCTTCCACTTTCTTTGGTTCAGTCTGAGAAAGAAAATAATTGTAAAGATATTCACTTGAAGTAGCTGTTCTAGTTCTGACACCTGCATCAGGATTTCGAATTATTAAGTCAGGTGTATGTGATTGAGTCCACTTCCTTGCAGATGGAAGGTTTTCTCTAGAACTGGATGCTCGCCCATGATCCATGCTATCTTCATCAACATTTTCTAATGCTCCCCCTGAAACTATGTTCTCTGAGTTGGATTCTTCAGAATTTAAGTTTTCAGAATTATCAGAACTTGGCTTATCAGAGCTTGACGAATCAGACTTTGAAGAGCCAGATGTATGTTCTGATGCTTCTTGAGATGTGGTTGTATCTTGAGTATGCTCTCCCTGCATAGGTGCGTCTTTCTTTGGCGTAGTCACCACAGTTTCAATAACATCAGAGTTTAATCCATCAGAGTTTGCAGTGTCAGAATTTAGACTGTCAGGATTTTCAGTATCAGAATTTAAGTCTTCATTTTCAAATCTCAGCTGATAATGATCATTGAAATCTTCAAGTCCAGTAATCTTCTTATCATCAGAAGTGACATTGATAGATTCCATGACCACCCTTGTTCTCAAGTTATAGAATCTGAAGGCTTTTGTGGAAAGTGGATATCCAACAAAGATTCCTTCATCAGCTTTTAGATCAAATTTGGATAGCTGTTCAGGGTGAGTCTTAAGAACAAAACATTTGCATCCAAATACATGAAAATACTTCAGATTTGGCTTCTTTTTCTTCACCATCTCATATGGTGTCTTTCCATGCTTGTTATGAGTGATGCATTCTGAGTAAAACAAGCAGTCTGCACAGCTTCAGACCAGAAATAGGTTGGAAGCTTTGCTTCATCAAGCATTGTACGTGCAGCTTCAATGAGAGTTCTATTTTTTCTTTCAACAACTCCATTTTGCTGTGGAGTTCCAGGAGCAGAAAATTCCTGCTTGATTCCATGGTTTTTGCAGAACTCTTCCATTATCAAATTCTTGAACTCAGTACCATTATCACTTCTTATTATCTTCACAGAATCTTTGACCAATTTATCCAGTTGCCTGATATGATCAATCAAGATAGATGTAGTTTCACTTTTTGTGTGCAAGAAATACACCCATGTGTATCTGGTGAACTCATCCACTATGACCATAGCATATTTCTTCTTTACAATAGACATGACATTTACTGGACCAAATAGATCAACATGTAGTCGGTGATAAGGCTCAAGAATTGATGATTCAGTCTTGCTCTTGAATGAGGATTTCCTTTGTTTAGCCTTCTGACAAGAATCACAAAGGCCATCAGGAGCAAATACTGACTTTGGCAGTCCTCTCACAAGATCTTTCTTGACTAGTTCATTTATATTGTTGAAATTTAAATGAGAGAGTTTCTTGTGCCAATTCTAGCTTTCTTCAATTGATGCTCTACTCATCAGACAGATTGTAGAACCATCAGTACTTGTTGAAAACTTGGCTTCATAGATGTTACCATGCCTGTATCCTTTCAGAACAGCTTTGCCTGAAGATTTACTAATAACTTCACAGTGTTCTTCAAAGAAATCCACATGATAACCTCTGTCACAGATTTGACTAACACTCAGCAGATTGTGTTTAAGTCCTGAGCCCAGAGCTACTTCTTTAATGATGACATTCCCAAGATTGATATTGTCATATCCCAATGTTTTTCCAATGTTGCCATCTCCATAAGAAACACTTGGGCCAGCCTTTTTCACAAAGTCTGATAGCAGGGCTTTATTTCTAGTCATATGTCCTGAACATCCACTGTCCAGAACTAGGATGTTTTTGCTATTGCCCTGCAATCACAAAGACCACTAATGATTAGTTTTAAGAACCCAGACTTGCTTGGATCCTTTGGCCTTATTAAGTTTGTTAACATTTGCAGCGGATTTAGCATCAGAGTTTATGTTAACATTTTTCTTATCAGAATTTACACTATCAGACTTTGAATCAGAACTTACACTAGTAGGAACAATGCTAACTTTCTTTAAAGAAGGTTTTATTTGATAATAATCATAGTACAGACTATGATATTCCTTAGAAGTATAAATGGAATGTCATAAACTACCACAATGAAAACAAGGATTTTGTGGCTTATATCTAACAAACTGACTCTTAACTCCTGACTTTGAAGGTAAGGAGTTTATGTTCTTATTATTCCTGCAAAAAGAAGCCAGATGGTTAGAACTTCCACAGTTATGACATGTTTTTGTAGGAGCATCAGGAACAGGCTTATAATCATTGCTTTTATTCACACCTTCTTTTCCATTCCTATTTTTCCTAGGTGATTTTACCTTGTTTGCATTCTTAACATCTTTCAGCTTATGCTTAAGCTACTTCTTTGTCATTAAGCCTACGTTTACTTCAGTTGTCTTTTCCTGTTTTAGTTTATCAGAAGTTAATTCCTTTTTAACTTCTGATTTCTCAGTATCAGACTTTACAGCTACAAACTTAACAGGTTTTAACTTTGGCTTTTGTTTAACAACTATGGGCTTAATATCTACAGTTCCTTTATCATTCTTATCCTTTCCATAACCTAAGCCCTCTTTCCAGTTTTCACTACTTAACAAATTCTGAGTTGTTCTGCCAGAGTTAGTCCAAGTCCTGATAATCTCTCTTTCCTTTTTTAACTCAGCTTTTAGAGATTCATTCATTTTAAGCACTTCATCCCTAACATAGAAAGCATCATCTCTATCTTTCTGAGTTTGATGGAACATGACTAACTCTTTATCTAAATAATCATTCCTCTTTTTGCAAGCAAGATTTTCAGAAGTTAATTTTTTAAATGTTAAAGTTTGATCTCTATAGCTAATGAACATGGTTTTAAGATATCTTCTCAACTCATTAATATCATCAGTATGAAAGGCATAAGTAGTTTGAGGTACCTTTAACTCAGCAGCTTCAGAACTGCTTTCAGCACTTGCCATATTAGCATTTGCCATCAAGGCATAATTCTCCTCACATTCAGAATCTGAGGTGTCTGTCCAGCTTTTGTTCTTTGTGACAAGAGCCTTGCCTTTGTCACTCTTCACTTTCTTGCAATCAGGAGATATGTGGCCTTTCTCACCACAGTTGTAGCATTTGACATTTGTATAATCTCCTCTGTCAGACTTTCCTCCTTTGCCCTCAGATTTTCTGAAATTCTTCTTATCAGAACTTGCACCTTTCCTGGAAAACTTATTTCCCTTCCTGAACTTTTTGTATGCAATCTTCGTGATTCCTTTCACCATAAGTGTTAGGTCCCAATGTGTTTGTAGAAGGGGGGGTTGAATACAAACGTTACCAAATAATCGAATAAATGCGGAATAAAAAATGTGATACAAAATTCAAGTTAAATAAAAATATTATTAAACTTGAAAGGTGTTACAACAACTGTATCGATTACAAGGTATTAATCTCAAATCAATTATCACAAATCTAGAATAAATTCGACATGAACTTTTTCTATTTTTGCAATAATTAGAATCAAATGCTAAACGCGATTTGAGATTAAGTTCTAGGGATTTTGATCCGCTAGATTGTTACACAAGAACAAGATAAATAATTCTAGTGGTTTGGATTTAACATTAACAAACTAGAATTTTGATCTTGATGTAAGCAGAGAAGAAAATAAAATGTTTCAAGGCGGCTGCTTTCTTTTCTTTGTTCTTGAATGTGTTCTGTATGATTGAGATGATTGAGTTGAATGACTTCTACTTCTATTTATCAACAGCCGAATTAATTGAATTGGAATGACAATCCTTTAAGCTTGTATGACAATCGGTGAGACTATCCTTTTGAGCTAGCAAGACAATCGTTTGAACCAGCATGACTATCGGTAGGAAAATCTTTTGAACTGGCATGACTATCGGTAGGACAATCTTTTGAACTGGCATGACAATCGGTATGACAATCCAGATTGTCATGCTAGTTCATTTTCAATTGTCTTGCTGATTTAAGATTGAATTTAATCCAATTAAACTTCTGAAAATTCCTAAAATTAATTCTGAATTAATTAATCAATTAATTTAATTAATCAATAAATTAATCTTTGCAGATATAATTTATTTACTTAATTAAATTATATGACTTAATTAATTAATAGAGAATTAATACTAACCCTGAGCAGCATCCATTCTTCTGAATATCTTCTGAAAATCACTGAGAATTATGAATCAATTCCGCCACTTCAACGTTGACACTCGATGTACTGTCTGGTTCATGAGTGACTAACTTCCGTGACGTTTCTTCATGTCTTGACTTTGACGCTTTGATTTTCTTCAGATTAAATCCTTGTAATTAATGATACTCTGACGAGATCTCTGTCACTTGATTAAATCCACGATCTTGATTTATATCACTGAGGCATGATCAACTTCTTGAACTTCTTCCAGTGAATTACCTCCTCAAGTCTGTAGATGAACCTTGTTTCTGAATCCTTTGACAGATATTACTTTGCGAGATCTCTCTGACGGTCAATCCACTATTTACTTATTACATTCTTATTTGAGTTGAGTTGAATCCTTGAATGTACAAATAGGTCTCTAACATATGACTTACAATCTCCCCCTATTTGTTTGTTAGACAATAACACACAAATACCTAGAGGATAACTCAACTAACAAATAAGAAAAAGCTATAAACATACATGCAAAGTAAATAGTAGAAAAGTTCTGGACTAGATTTAACATTTTCCAGATTCCAAGTAGATGTTCCTCTAGACTGAACATATCTTCAAGTAGTTCCATCTTCATTTGTACAACCACATTTCCTGTTGAGAAGCCCATATCTCTCTTGCTTCTCCCCCTATGAGAATCAACTGATTAAAGAAGATCACCTTCGTTTTACCACCTCTCCCGTACAATAGGATCCGCAGATAAAAACCAATGGTACTCCCCTAACAGCTTCTTCCCTTACTAGGAAATCACCTTGTGTTTACCACCTCTCCCGTACAATAGGATCCGTAGTTACAAACAACAATGGTGTGGTGTAGTGTACATTTTTAGGATCTTTTTCTTCCTCCCTGCTATTTCTCCCCCTTAGTTGAGGAATCCTCCAAACTATTACTTAAGCTTTTATCTCCCCCTTAAAGAAGGAATGTATGCCGTCGTCTGAAGGAGTTCTCATATTTCACTTGTTTGGAAAAGAAATAACAAGTAGTTTCTCTTTCTTCCTCACTGTGAGTGTGTGATTGTGTTTTAGTGTACCTCACATGTGTTTCACTCTTCTCTCCACTCGTGTTTACGCTCATTCTCACAAGTGTATCACTCCTCTCATAGCTCCATAATCCAGCTGTACCTGCAAGGAAAATCACCTTAGCCATCCTTAAGGAGGTCACAGGTGGTGCAATGGGAGTTCGCAAATCCCCATCCTTGTTAAACTCGTCAGATGAATCTGAGTCATAATCTACAAGTTGCTAGTTTCCCTTTTAGGGTTCCAGATTTGAATTCTGGGAAGGTAAACAATGATCAAACGAATTTAGCATAAAGATCAAGGTTCCCTTCTAATGTCTGTGAAGACATTTCCTTGTGACTCATCAGGTAATATCTGAATCATTGTCAACAAGTTGCCGATCTGCACCTATGTCAGATCCACTATCCGCAGATGCATCCAGGGGATTTAAGCCTGGGGAGGTAGACACTGACCACTGACATATGGCTTTTGGATCAGTATCCTCTCCTAACACCTGTAAAGGCAATTGGTCCACTAACGAACCTTGAACAATCGAATCTGACCTTAAAATGGTCGAAACTCTTGTTTCCGTCAACTCATCCTTTGTGTGTGTAACCTCTCCTTGTGCATCAAGAATTGATTATGTTTGAAGTGGTGACGCTACATCGGATAGCTTGGCCGACAGGCAAAATTCAATAGACACACCCTGTTGAGAGAATGAATCTAGTAACTATTTTTGTGCCTTTTCAGCCATTACATTTTTTTGAGAAGATGTATGGGGGCTAGCAGTTGTCTCGGTTTAAATACTACTCATCTATGTAGGAGACAGAGCTACTGGGTTGACTACAGAACCTTCCTTATGTGGTGCACTGAGGCACTATCTCCCTCACGCTCATTCATACTACATTTAGTGATAAGAGAGTGTTGGTTCGTTCTGTTTTTGTGTTTGTCTTTACAGTCTGGGATAGACGTTGTGGGTTTTCAACCTCATGACTGTCAATGAAAGAAAGTCAATGGAGACTGAACCTGTATCATAGAATATATGGTAATAGAGAGAAAATGATTTACAATAGTGATTTCAAAAGATTTTACATGAAATAAGAAATCACTAATGTAGAAAGAAGTTTGATTTTGTTTTTCAATATGAATGAGTTTTTGATAAAACATTGATCACTTAGGGTAAAGTCTAAGTAATTCTCATTCATGTCAAAAGCTTACAAATATCTGCAACATAATGTTAACAAGATATCACTGACCGATACTTGTCAAGTACTTTAGATACTAATTGTTATGTTGCATAAACAATATACCACTGCACATATAAAACAATATGATTGTGCTTAGTGATAAGATAGTTATTAATATGACGACTCTACTTATTCATATAAAATTATAACTTCTGTTAGAGTGCCATACCATGTCCTTGACGATTGCTTGAGCAGTATACTAGTTCATACCAACCTGAAGTGAGATTGTGAAGAAGAAATTGCATAGTCCAATAGATCTGCAGCTGCAAAGTCCATGAACTGTGGTGCATTGACTTCCTCTTTTGACTTACCAACCAGGAGTACACTTGTACACATCTTACTAGAGTCCAATTCCAAGTGTAATGTGCAGCAGGTGCTTGATATGTCGTAATATTCCCTAGTCTCGTCACTGGTGCTATATGTTGGATACTGCTTCCTGATAATAGCCTAGCACAATATACAAAATTACAATGATAACATTCCCAGCTTGCAAACAGCCATATCCCTCAGATAAACCTTTGCTGTTATCTCCAAAGGTAACCAGGGGGCCAGCTTTCTCAATCCACATCTGATAGCAGGGCTCTATCTCCGGTCATATGTCTTGATGATCCACTGTCAAGAATCCACACTACCGGTTACACCTGTTTAATGCCCTGCACTTCAAATGGATTAGACCTTCTTCGGAACCGAAACTTGGTTGGGCCCAGCATACTTGTAGAATTGTCCTTTGTCAGGCAAAACAACATTTTTAATTTTAACGATCTCAACATCCTCAATGACTGAACATTTGACCTTGTAAATAGCCTTAACAAATTTCTGTTTAAGCTTAGGCACAAATGTCTCCTTTCTAGCCTTAGAAGGACTAGCGGTCTTAGACCTATCATGCTTCTTGTTATTCACATGCTGACGAGGAGTAGTCTTATCATTAGACACATGCTTACCATTAAAATAAGCATACATCATATTAAAAGCACAAGACATACAATTAGCAATACTACATGCTCTATGAGAGTGATTAACAGCAGGCAATTTATGCATGGTAGACATGGCATTATTGTTATCCAACTCATGTGTGTCTGAGTTAATCTCAGTTGCTTTCACAACTTTGACTGGAACTTTCGACTCATATGACTTGGAAACAATCTTCTCATAAGCATGATCCTCAGCACGTATTTCTTCTTGAATAACAGAAGAGGTCGCATCAAATGGTTCAGCAATTGATGCTTTATAGAGGGGTTCATCAACACCCTTAAGCACATGTGGTACTTCCCTCCCTTTAGCACAGACATGAGGAGGGGAGTTTATGCCTAATTCTCCAATAGCAGCATTGTAATCATAACCTATTCCAGATGTTTGATTAACAACTTGCTTACTGTAGAACTCTTTAGCCTTCGAACAAGAATTGAAGTAGGCTCTAACCTTAGTCTCAAGACCGGTGATCTTGTCTTTGAGAATAGTTTCGAGTTTTCTATAACAGTCAACTCTATTCTCTAGAAAAGATACCTGTTCTTTTAATTTGTCTTGATTAATGTGCACAAGTCTTAATTCATTGACCTCTTTCTCAAGGTCTGTGATCTGTAAACTTAACAGTTCATTATCACGACGTGCACAATCTAAGTTACCTCTTAGATGATAAACCATTTCAGCATCAGAAAGTTTTACCTCTATTCTTGACGATGAAGCTTTTCCATCAATAGCCATAAGAGCAAGATTTCCTTCATCTTCATCTTCACTGTCAGTATCATCCCAGCTTCTTCCCTTTGCCAGATAAGCCCTTTCAGAGTTCTTTCTTACTTGCTTTGGCTTCATACATTCTGTGGCAAAGTGTCCCAACTCATTGCAGTTATAGCATCTAATGGTGCTCCGATCAACCATCCCTGTTTTGTATCCACCACTGCTGGTGTTAGAGGATGAAGATCCACCTTTCTGGAATTTGTTGTAGTTGGACTTGTACTTAAGCTTGGGATTCCTCTTGAATCTGACATGGGAGAATCTCTTGACAATTTGGGCCATTGACTCATCTTCCAATTGCTCCAGCTCTTCCAAGGAATAAAAATCATTATTTGATTGATTTGTAGTAGGAGGATCATATTCTGCTACTAACTCATTTTCCTCACCCTTGGAAAACTGTACCAGTTTTTCTAACTGTTGAGATTGTTGTTGTTGTTGACCTTCAGCTACAAGTGCAGTAGATGTGCTGACCATTCTATCATTCCCGTAGACTTCCTTCTGTTGAATCTGCTCCAACTCATAGGTTTTTAACACTCCATAGAGCCTGTCCAAAGAAATCTCACTCAGATCTCTAGCTTCTCTAATGGCAGTGATTCTATGTTCAAGATGAGCTGGCAGTGTTAAAAGGAACTTTTTGTTGACCTCCCTGATTGAATAATACTTTCCATTGATGTTCAGGTTGTTGATCAACGCATTGTACCTCTCAAACACTTCAGTAATTCCTTCTCCTGGATTTGATTTGAAATGTTCATATTCAGAGGTTAGGATTTCCAACTTGTTCTCCCTAACTTCCTCTATGCCTTCATTAATTACCTCAATAGTTTCCCACATGTGTTTAGAATTTTTACAGTTCATCACATGTCTGTTCATCAAGGGATCAAGGGAATCAATTAATATTAATTGAAGGCTGGCATCCAAGGAGGCTTCTTCCTTCTCAGCAGGAGTAAAATCTTCGGGCTCTTTTGGATAGGTTCTAGCTTTAGTAGTCACCACACCATCTATTATTACCTCCGGTTCAATAACCATCGGAGTTTTTATACCCTTCTTTAACAAGTTTGAATATTTGGGATTTGCAACTTGTAAAAATAATAGCATCTTCTTCTTCCACATGATATAATTCTCTTTATCAAATTGTGGAATATTAACGGTTCCAACTTTATGTGAAGTCATTATGAATTTTTGAATAAATAAAAATTCAAGGAGTTGAAAAATCATAAAAGTCTAGGATCTTGATTTGTTCGTTAATCAGAAGGCTCTGATACCAATTGTTAGGTCCCAATGTGTTTGTAGAAGGGGGGTTGAATACAAACGTTACCAAATAATCGAATAAATGCGGAATAAAAAATGTGAAACAAAATTCAAGTTAAATAAAAATATTATTAAACTTGAAAGGTGTTACAACAACTGTATCGATTACAAGGTATTAATCTCAAATCAATTATCACAAATCTAGAATAAATTCGACATGAACTTTTTCTATTTTTGCAATAATTAGAATCAAATGCTAAACGCGATTTGAGATTAAGTTCTAGGGATTTTGATCCGCTAGATTGTTACACAAGAACAAGATAAATAATTCTAGTGGTTTGGATTTAACATTAACAAACTAGAATTTTGATCTTGATGTAAGCAGAGAAGAAAATAAAATGTTTCAAGGCGGCTGCTTTCTTTTCTTTGTTCTTGAATGTGTTCTGTATGATTGAGATGATTGAGTTGAATGACTTCTACTTCTATTTATCAACAGCCGAATTAATTGAATTGGAATGACAATCCTTTAAGCTTGTATGACAATCGGTGAGACTATCCTTTTGAGCTAGCAAGACAATTGTTTGAACCAGCATGACTATCGGTAGGACAATCTTTTGAACTGGCATGACTATCGGTAGGACAATCTTTTGAACTGGCATGACAATCGGTATGACAATCCAGATTGTCATGCTAGTTCATTTTCAATTGTCTTGCTGATTTAAGATTGAATTTAATCCAATTAAACTTCTGAAAATTCCTAAAATTAATTCTGAATTAATTAATCAATTAATTTAATTAATCAATAAATTAATCTTTGCAGATATAATTTATTTACTTAATTAAATTATATGACTTAATTAATTAATAGAGAATTAATACTAACCCTGAGCAGCATCCATTCTTCTGAATATCTTCTGAAAATCACTGAGAATTATGAATCAATTCCGCCACTTCAACGTTGACACTCGATGTACTGTCTGGTTCATGAGTGACTAACTTCCGTGACGTTTCTTCATGTCTTGACTTTGACGCTTTGATTTTCTTCAGATTAAATCCTTGTAATTAATGATACTCTGACGAGATCTCTGTCACTTGATTAAATCCACGATCTTGATTTATATCACTGAGGCATGATCAACTTCTTGAACTTCTTCCAGTGAATTACCTCCTCAAGTCTGTAGATGAACCTTGTTTCTGAATCCTTTGATAGATATTACTTTGCGAGATCTCTCTGACGGTCGATCCACTATTTACTTATTATATTCTTATTTGAGTTGAGTTGAATCCTTGAATGTACAAATAGGTCTCTGATATATGACTTACAATAAGAGCACACAGCTTCATCATCTCTTCATCAGCATCCGTCTCAGGCAAGCTTTCAGATTCTGAGTCATCATCACTATCATAAATTGATGACTCAGTATCAGACTTTATGAAGAGCGCTTTACCCTTGCCTTTCCTTGAGGTGGCTGCCTTGGGGGATTCTTCTTCAGCCTTAAGAGCAACTATCCTAGACTTTCCTCCTTTCCTCTTGCTTCTTTGTTCCATCTCAAGTTCATGAGTCTTGAGCATCCCATAAATTTCATCAAGAGTTGTTTCATCAAGATTATGATTGTCTCTTATTGTTGTTTCCTTCAAATCCCAGCTTTCAGGAAGAGCCAACAGGAATTTAATGTTTTAATCTTCAAGATCATACTCTTTATCAACCAGTGACAAATCATTCAAGAGTTTGACAAATCTATAATATAAATCATTCAATTACTCATTAGCCTTTGAGTCAAAGTGTTCATACTCTTGAGTAAGTATTGTCTTCCTGTTCTTCTTAATCGTATCAGTTCCCTGACATCTTGTTTCCAAGGCATCCCATATCTTCTTTGCAGTCTTGCAGTTTATTACCCTGTTTGACATTACATTATCAATGGCACTTTGCAGTTAGTGTCGTACCTTCACATCCTTAGCAATTGAAGCGATGTCTTCAGCAGTGTAATCAGTCTTCTCCTTTGGTACAAACTTTGATGCTTCACCTGCAACTGCAACAACGAGCTTGGTTGGTTTGTGAGGCCCTTCCTTGATTCTATCAAGATATTCTGGATCTGTAGCTTCCAGAAACATGGTCATCCTCACCTTACATATGGGACATTCAGATGGTCTCAATATGGGAACTTTAATTGTCTCATATCGGCTTTGGATTTGTGTCTTTGGAGGTTCTTCAATTTTGGTGGGCTTAGTTGGAGTTTCTACTTCAGACGTGATTGTTTTTAGATCTTAAACTGTTTGTGTGTTAACAGATAGGCTCTGATACCACTTGTTAGGTCACACACACTGTAGAGGGGGGGGGGAGTGAATACAGTATATAGCACAATCAAATCGAACTTTAATAACTCAAGTAACAGAAGACAAACTTCATTCAAAACAATAAACTCTGTTACAGTATGGAACTGTCTTCTCTCAGTGATGAACAAATATCACGAGAGCTGCTAGGGTTACAAATGAATAATCTTCTCGATAATGATAACACTTATAGTGTAAACCCTATATCTGTGTTTATATACTAAACAGTTACAAGATAATCTCTAATTGATATGGAATATAATTCTGCTTCCTAAAATATATCAATCAGATATCTTTTCTTCCAAGTATTCTATTCTTCATAGAATTTCTTCTTCATGCATATCTCTTCTTACGTTTGTCTTGATCTTCTTTACCTTTTAATCAGCTTCCTTCCTTATCTGAACGTTTTCTTTAAGTCCTGATATTATCTTCTGATAAATATCTCCTGAACCTTAAGTACTGATGACTTAATTTCTAACTTCAGTATAAGTGTTGATTTCAGTTAAGTACTGATTTGTCCTGTTTATGTAAGGACTGAAAACTAAACATAAATTATATTAGACATGATATTATCAAATATATCTAACAATACAATCAAATGTACATAAACGAGATAAAATAGATACCTTGATAAAGACGTAATTAAATATGATTCCAAATTACAGATCGATTCATATAATTGCAGTTTAAGCACATAATAATCAATCGGGAAAAATTTTTTGGCCCGCACGGAAACACACATAACAACTATGACATCTAATATTATGGAAATAATCACTTTGAATTTATAAAACACATAATATTTATTCATTTAACATATAATATTCACATAATTTTCCCGGATATTACAAAAGAGATCCCTTAGGGATCTCAATGCAGTCCATAACTTCGGTGGCATGTATGTGTAAGTGAACATACGTTATCGAATATATTAGAGGTCTATGAGTTTATATATATAGTCTCTGACATTATACCTACCGAGGAATTCCGCTCTAGACTTACTGGTCTATCCTTTTAAAAGGTTCTAAGATCAAACCATCGCTCGTTGCAATCCTATGCCATTTAATTATAGACATGCCATCAATTCTCGATGCTCTTGATCTCTGAGCTAAACCATCATAACCTTACATGTTAAGCGCACTAATAATATCATCTAGTGTACTTGTCTTATGATGACATTTGTATATTATATTCAAATCTTCCTTAATGGAAATAAAAATCCTCAAGGGTATATCGGATACTATCTCTGCTGAATTCGTTATTAATACGATATTCACATCCCCATTGGTAAAATGACACATTCAACTAGTTTGGGTCAATAACCTCAACTGTATATTAATAATTAGACTTCACGGTTCTCACATGTGATACCCTCTCATAGGCAACCTATAAAGAACTATTAGTAACAAGGCTCGTGTTATTAAAATGAACATATGGTGTTGGTAATATCATTTTTAACCCAAATACCCAGGAGACTTAGCTCCGAGTTCCACAACCACATATTTGCCAAATCATATATGATTCTAATTTTTCTTCTCATCATTCTGATAATCTCCAATGGTCCTCTTAGTCATGCTTTAATACCTCAAATATACACTTTATCCTAACCTACACATTGGGGATACATCCGATAGTCCAACGATGAACTCTATATGAGCCCTTACGTATCTCACATCTAGATAGACTCCTAACACTCTCATCTCTGAGTACTATAACTTAATGCTCTGATGCCATTTCTGTAATGCCCCCAAATCCGGGGTCAGGAATCTGGGTCGTCACGCAATCCTTTAATCATGTGTAACCTGCATTTAATTTAATAGTCCAATAATTCCATATCAAAGACCCCCAATTTCACACATTCACAAGTTATAGCCTTAGAAATGATGTACAACAAGTATCATCTGTTATTAAAACTCAAATGTACTTTACAGGATCTCAAATAATTATTCATAACCTCTACATGAAGTTACAATAATTACGACTGATATCTTATACCTATCTGATACTCTGGCCCACCTGAGACAAAGCTGCCAGGGATTCTCCCCATGACTGCAAGCAGCTAAGTCCCACACCGGCATACTAGTTATCTGTTGTGTTGTGACATTTAAAAGAAAGCAAGAGTGAGCAATAATGCTCAACCATAATACTCCCTCCGTCCCTTTCAATTGTTTACATTTTTTAGAGAGTGTCCGACACGCATTTTAAGGTGCATATAAAGTATAGTTCTGTAATTTTTTTTTTACAATTTTATTTTTCTGAATAAAAATTAAAACATTCAACTTTTATTCAGAAAAAGAAAATTGTAAAAATAAGTTACATAACTATACTTTTTATGCACCTTAAAATGTGTGCCGGACACTTCCTCAGAAATGTAAACAATTGGAAGGGACTGAGGGAGTAATTAACAGTATGAAAAGACTGTTAAAGAAATTATATTAATTTGTATAAGGATATGTATTTATTCAAAGTAGTTTTCTCGGTGATACACACCTCTTTTCAAAAGTATACTTTTATTATCCCGCAAATACCTTAATGGTAAACCCAGCACCTAGGCTTGGGTTATGGTATTGCATAACAATTCCAATTAGAAGAATTTAGGACATTCACTGGAGCCACCGCATACGATGATCAGTCATACTAAGGAAATAGTAACCTTTTCTACTAGTAGAAGGATGACACCTTCGTATCCCGATTATCACCCTTGACGCATTCGGGCTACGTGTCCCATTTTGGGTATATACATACTTCACAAGTTCCTGAGTACACAGAGTACCTTCACATGTGGTACCTTTGGTGGTCTCCCTAGTACACATAGTACAGAGTCTACCCTTCCAAGTCTTTTGAAGAATCCTATCATATTTCGAGAACTCGAACCTCATCGAAGTTCCCCAAGTATTTTGCTTGTTGATAGGCATAGCTCATCTTATATATGTATATATATATATGTACTTCCGAGAATTTTCAGAGGATGTACTAAGATGTTAGGTCACACACACTGTAGAGGGGGTGAATACAGTGTATAGCACAGTCAAATCGAACTTTAATAACTCAAGTAACAGAAAACAAACTTTATTTAAAATAATAAACTCTGTTACAATATGGAACTGTCCTCTCTCAGTGATGAAAAAATATCACGAGAGCTGCTATGATTACAATGAATAATCTTCTCGATAATGATAACACTTATAGTGTAAACCCTATGTCTGTGTTTATATACTACACAGTTACAAGATAATCGCTAATTGATATGGAATATAATTCTGCTTCCTAAAATATATCAATCAGATATGTTTTCTTCCAAGTATTCCATTCTTCAAGAAATTTCTTCTTCATGCATATCTCTTCTTACGTTTGTCTAGATCTTCTCTTCTTGTAAATCAGCTGCCTTCCTTATCAGAACGTTTCCTTTAAGTCCTGATATTATCTTCTGATAAATATCTCCTGAACCTTAAGTACTGATGACTTAAGTTCTGACTTCAATATAAGTGCTGATTTCAGTTAAGTACTGATTTGTCCTGTTTAAGTAAGATCTGAAAACTAAACATAAATCATATTAGACATGACATTATCAAATATATCTAACAATCTCCCCCTACTTGTAAATTAGCATAATATACAAGTTTAACAGATATTTGATGATGTCAAAAACATTAAGTACAAATGTATGAGAATTTGACTAGATAAATACAACTTACAGTCCTTAAAGTTTTACCAACTTTAACTTCTGATAACAACTTCAGTCTGTATTCATATCAGGATTTGAGCAGTTGTAGATCTTGACTTGGCTTCATTTTCTGATCTCTCTAATGTTAGGAGTTGTTCTGAGATAGTTCTTTAACAAACATCTCTCAGCATATCTGAGTTCATCAATCATCCTCCTTTTAGCATCTTTAAGTTCTGCAGAATCTTCACCAGTTTGAAAAATTGCAGCCCTGAGATCATTAATTTTAGCTTTATTTATGTCCTGATCCAATCTGATCAAATATGCCTTGTCAGACTCAAAATTGAATTCCACAGCCTTGTAACCCAGAAAGGTAGTTATGATCTTAGCAGAGTTAGGCTTCATCTCAACAATATCACCCTTGTGATCTCTGTACTTTGGAAGATATGTACTGTCAGACTTAACAGAATAGAGCCTTTTCTGTCTCTGAATTTGACTCTTCAAATAGTTTGCAGCACTTTCTGTTATTTTGTCATTCACTTGAAGTAAGAATAATACATGTTCCAGTTCTTCAAAATACTTCAGTGGAATGGCATTTTCCCTTATATGATAAACCCTACCATCTGTCATGAAGTACAACAATATATGTTCTTTCAAGTAGGTATGATAAACCATATGTACAGATTCTAGTTGATTCAATCTTTCAGGAGTTGCTCCAATACCTGGTTCACTTAAGGAAGTTGGATCATTGGTTGTGTTCTGTATTCTTCTTTCATCAGCACTACCCAATCCAGTTTTATCTCTTCCTTCCTTTCCAGTAACCACTCTTGCTTCAAAACCACTTACAACAGTCTTCAAAGGTTGAGTCTGTTTGGCTTTGGTGAATCCTGGTAGGAGTATCTTTGAAGGTTTAACATGAGCAATATCAGAGGTTTCCTTTGATTTATCTTTTGATATCAAGTTAACTTGAGCTATGTCAGAGGTTACTTGCTTCTTTGAGATATCGGAACTAACCATATCTTGACTCTGAACAACTTGAGCAATGTCAGAGGTTGTCTTAGAAAATTTTCTTGAAGTCAGAGCAAGATCAGCATCTTCTATAGTAATTTTTTCATCCACAGGAGGCACATAAACCTTGATAGGTTCACTAACTTTCTCTTTGCCCTTGGACCTTGGATCTATCTGCAATTGTGATTTAGCCTTGGTTGCTTCAGAACTTGTTCTTTCTTTTATCACAATGCCTTTGGCCTTTGGAAGTTTGTTTTTACCAACAGAAGCTTCAAATTTAGAATTGACTTTTTCTGAATTTAGTCTAGCTTCTTCTTCCATCAGACTTTCCAAGTCCATTCCTGGATTTTCTTTCAGAAATAACTGCCTTGATATTTCTTCATCAAGATCCAGAAGTTCATCGGAACTTATCCTTTTACCAGTAGCAGAAGTAATTCTTTTTCCAGCATCAGAACTTGTCCTGTGACTTATAATTTCAGCTCTTCTTGATGAGAAACTTCTACCTTGACCATGACCTCCACCCATTCCAGAGTTTCTCTGGTCATCTTTTTCATCGTCCTTCCCCTTCAGTGTCTTAACAGTTTTGCATTTGGACTTAATTACTTTCTCCCCCTTTTTGGCATCAGCAGGTAAGAGAAGAGAGACAAGCAATTCCACTGAGGCTTGGATTTCATCGAGTTGAGATTGCTGAGAAGCTTGATGTTTCAAAATATCATCAATCTGAGACTGTTGCTTCTCTTGGGTCTTCTCAATGTAGGAAACTCTGTCAAAGGTAGGTTGGAAGAATTTTTTCTTATCAAGTTTCCTATTCATATCTTGCTTGAGCAATTCTTCCTTAACTTGACGTAAGTCTGCATGAGTTGTTGAATGGAGACCTTGCAGAACTCTAGTACTCAATGCAGTGACTCGAAGCTGTGTCTTGAAATCATCATTAATTAACATTTCATCAGCTTTTGCCAAGTGCTCAACAAGAATCTTTTCAGATGGAACAAAGGTAACTGAGTTCCATTCCTTAGTCCACTCCTGTCCCCTAGGAGTTTCACTCTAAGGTACTGGTGCTGCTCTTGTAACAAACTTCTTAACTAGTTCAGATTTATGAACAGTTTATTGAGGTGCATGTCCTGAAGGACCAGCCACATCAACATCTGCATTAATAGCGGCATCACCAGTAGTATCAGCATGTGAAGCATCAGAACCTACAGAATCAACATCTTATGATAAGACAACAGTATGAGAAGCAATCGAGGCTTCAACATCATCCTCTAAGTGCTGATCTGTTTCCAAGTTCTGATCAACAGCCATATCCTGATGCTCACCTATATTCTGATCATCAACATCGAGATGCAGAGAAGGTGTTGTAGACAATTCTGGAGTTTGATTAGCATCAGTAACAGGTGTTGTTGATGGATTAATTGCTGTTGGAGCTTCTAAGTAGAGAACCTCAGGCACAACCAGGTTGTGAATATCAATTTCAGCACTTGTGCCTGGGTCTACAGGAGATACAGTTTGATGAATAGGACACACAGATGGTGTGTTTGCCTTATCTGTAGCAGCTTCCTGAGTTGGAGACAATGAAGAGAGAGAGGCAGTAGCTTCAACAAATTCAGGTTCTTTTGAGATCAGAGATTCCTGATCTCCTTCCTTAGCTGCTGCTTCCTCATCATCTGAAGCTGGCCTTTTAGCTCTCTGTTTCTTGTATCTCTTTGAAGGTGGGGATTCCTTGGGAGGTTCAGCAGAAGTCATTCTTCTAAGCCTTTTGAGAAGCTTAGATCCATCAATTCTAGAATCCTTCTGAGAAGGAACCTTCTCAGCTTCTTTTACAACAGGTTCTGATGCAGAAACCTGTTCCTCACTATCAGACTCATCTCTCAGAACAATCCTCCTTCTCTTCTGTGGTGTCTGAGGAACAGTCTTTGTCCTCTTGGGCTTGGAAGATGAAGGCTTCACAGTAGGTGCTGAGGATGAAGGTTGAGCTGTCTGTGAAGGTGTGAGATAAGTTTTGAGATATGTTCTGAGAGAGGGTTGAGGTATAGAAGTATGTGTGGTATGTTCTGATGGTTGGTGTGGTGTTTGGGATGTGATGGTAGGTTGAACATCAGGATAAACAGATCTATAGGTTTGAGGATCAGCATTTATCAGGATCTATTTTACAGACTGAGGAATCTGTAAAGGTCTAACCACCATTTTCTTAAGGTCAGCATTTACCAAGTCATTAAAAACCCGTTTTGCAAGTTTAAATGGTGGAAATAAGTCAGTGGTAGGTTGGGGTTCATCAGCACAATAGAAATTATATATAAGCTGACAGAATCTAGCAAAGTAGACAACATTCCTATCCTCTGTCATCCTATCCCCTATAAAACCTAGCACAGCACTTGCAAAATCAAAATGAGTTTGGTTAATAATAGCATACCCGATGTGTTGACTCATTATTGGAATGACATTAAAGTTGGAACACTTATTCCCAAAGGCTTTAGTGATGCAGTCGAAGAAAAAGCTCCATTCCTTTCTGATATGTGCTCATTTCAACTGTCCAAGTTTAGCCAAACTCTGCTCATACCCCAAATTAGCCATGAGCTCCTATAGAGCTGATTCCACCGGTGTTGAGAAAATGCAACCTTCTGGTAAATGTAAAGCCTTGCGAACTGTTCCAGGAGTTACCACATGTTCAGAATCATCCACTTCAAAAAAATGTTGGGAGTACCATTTGCACCACCATTATCAAAATGCCCATACCGGCAAAACGTTAGAACTTTTTGGCTTGAAAAGACTGAAGGCTGGGTCAATGCATACCCAATTTCACTGTGTGCAAAAAGATCTTGCACAAAATGCAACTCAGACGGAGCTTCATCATGATTTAGAATTATAGCATAGTTGTTGGTAACGAACTTGGCTCCATCAATGATCAAATCCTTAGGTGCCATGAGAAAAATTGAAAATTAAGATTGCCTGTAAGGTGTTTGATAAAATGTCTGTATGAAAAACCAACATCAGGAGATGGGAGAGAGTAAAAGCAAAGAAAGAGAGATAAAATGTAAAAGTAAATAAAAGATTGTATAATCTTCTCTCTCTCTTACTTATACTTGGTTAAAAAAAATAATCGTTGGACACATGTCAGACATGCAGCAATAATGAATAGTTAATGGGCACGAGAAAATAGTAATCATTACTTATCACATGCAGTTTTTCAAGGAGAAACCGTTCCACTTACCAAGTAATCCCATTAATTGAGGTAAGTCAGTTTTAATTCAAAATTTAAACTGTTCCCACTTATTTAATCATTTTCACTGCAAAACCAATATTCTGTAAAAAAAATTCAAGTGTGAGAATGACAAAAAAAAACAACTAAACAAGTACTGATATTTTAAAATTAGAACATAATTTATATCAGTAATTACAATGGTCATCAGAATATGGATATATTAGGATTTAAAAATGCAGCAGAATTTACAACATCTCAGAGACAAAATCTTGCAAAAATAAGAAATTCCATTTATATATTAAGAGAATACATCCATGAAATTGAAATTACATCAGAACATTACAAGATTGTCCTAAGCTACTAAACCTAACATCAACAACTTTTGTCCTTGGCTAAGAAGCCGGACAAAGCTGATGATGAAGAAAAACAGGAAGAAGAAATCAAATTATTTCTTCTTCCGACTCTCTACAAAAAGAATAGCGAGTCGAATGATTTGCTCTTGTTGGCGGAGAGCTTCCAACCTTTCCTCTTCCAATCACTCCAGATGGCGATGGTAGTCCATGTAAAAGAACAGGAGGTGTGTGAGAACCTCCTGGGGAACCGAGTCCCAAATCTCATCAGGAATGACAGTTACATGCCATTCCTGCTGCCAGTCCTCACAACTCAGCTCCATGTTGAAGGTCTCATAGTTCAAAAACATATTGTAGTTGACCATGTTTGTGTTGGTATGAAGGAAAGGAGAGTGAGTATGTGAGAAAAGAAATTATGTGTAGGCTGATTTGAGGTGTTGGTTTATATAGGCAAGAGAATGCCAGGAGACGCAAGTAAATTTAATGCTGACAGGTAGAAATAATTCTACCTCGTCTCCCTAGACTGGGAAGAAGAAAAACAGTCATTGGAAGTGTAAAATAGGGTTTAATGCGCACAAGAAACAAGTAAAAATTACTGTGCATGTACGTGTTCCACTAACCCTAATTGTATTGACTGTTAATATCTCACCCGTATATATTCTGATTTAAAATAAGACTGTTTCATATTTTAACAGTCATCAGAACATGATTTCTTAACTCGAAAAATGAATGCCTATCTTTGTGATTCTTCACACAAATTCTAATTTGGGTTCTTCAAAACTTATTTATCAGAACTTCCATCAGAACTTGTCCTCATAATTTATGCAATCTGACACATAAATTGTTCATCTAAAACAACATTGAAAGCCACAGGAATTTTCATCATTCATATGGAGTGTAAGTGTGTGCATTAAGCAAAATGTCAGACAAGGAGTAAAGTCTGATTCACTTCGGTACATCTTATAAATAAGGCATAACTAAGAACTTTACAAAAAATCTGTCATTATTCTGAAGTTTACTGTTGAATGAGTTCATGCACGAGTCCACCTCAACTGTTTTGTGCTTATTTTATGCATCTTTTGAAATTCCATTTTACAGTGGCTTCACAGTGTAAGTGAGTCACGACTACGTATCAGAATTTATGCTATTATCAGAGTATTTCTCCAGTAATCATAGAGTGTGAAAAGTCACCAAGAAAAATAATTATTTGCTTTTCTGATGCATATTACTTAATACCAGCAATGCACTTGGGTCGTCCCTTCCACATTTTTACTCTACATCTCAAAGGAGTACCTGATTTTTATTCTCTTTTCATTTACTATTTCTTTTGATGAGTGAGGTTTATCAGCACTTAGTACATTCATCAGATTTACTAACATCAGAACTTAAAAGATGAGAAACATTATTCTAGTTTTTGACTGAGTAATAAGATAGACAAAGTAAACGTGACTAGGCTCAATATCAGAATTTGCTTGTGTCAATAGATTTCCACATAAATAATTACTTCTAACATGGGATCTCTAGTATGTTAAAGACTACTAGGTCAACATCTAGCACAGTTATCCACATAGGATTGAATAGGCACATAAACAGTCATATCACTATCAGAGTTTAGAAATTCACATCAGATAACAATCAGTACTTAAGCAATTTTCAATTTAGCACAGAATACATAAAGAGAGTAATTTCTGTAAATACTGATCATAAAGTCTGATGAATCAAAATAAAAACTAAGCAGATTTAGAGAAACAACCTGAAACCATTCCAAGTTCATTTACCAATCTTGTAAAAGTAGCTTCACATAGTGGTTTTGTGAAGATATCTGCTAGTTGTTGATCTGTTGGAACAAAGTGCAATTCCACTGTACCTTCATCCACATGTTCCCTTATGAAGTGGTACCTAATGCTGATGTACTTTGTCATTGAGTGTTGAACTGGATTACCTGTCATAACAATAGTACTTTGATTATCACAGTAAATAGGGATTTTAAAATATGTTAACCCATAATCCAGTAACTAATTCTTCATCTAAAGAATCTGTGTACAACAGCTTCCTACAACAATGTATTCTGCTTCTGCAGTTGATGTGGAAATTGAATTTTGTTTCTTGCTAAACCAAGAAACCAATCTGCCTCCAAGAAATTGACAGCGTCCACTTGTGCTTTTCCTGTCAATTTTGCAACCTGCAAAATCTGCATCCGAGTAACCTATTAGTTTAAAATCTGATTATCTGGGATACCACAATCCCAGATCAGCTGTTCCCTTAAGATACTTGAAAATTCTTTTCACATCTGTTAAGTGAGGTTCTCTTAGATCTGCTTTAAATCTTGCACAAAGACATGTAGCATACATGATATCAGGTCTACTAGCAGTTAGATAGAGTAGAGAGCCAATCATACCTCTGTAATCAGTAATATCTACTGATTTACCAGTATCCTTATCCAGTTTTGTTGTAGTGGCCATGGGAGTGGATGCACTTGAACAATCTTGCATTCTAAATTTCTTCAGCAAATTTCTGGTGTACTTGGTTTGACAAATAAAAGTGCCTTCTTCATTTTGCTTGACTTGAAGGCCCATAAAGTAGCTAATTTCCCCCATCATACTCATTTGATATCTCGACTGCATCAATTTGGCAAACTTCTTGCAAAGTATGTCATTTGTAGAACCAAAGATGATATCATCAACATATATCTGAACCAGAAGTAAGTCTTTTCCATGGTTGAGGTAGAACAGTGTTTTGTCTATAGTTCCTCTGTTAAATCCACTTTCCAGAAGAAACTGAGCTAAAGTCTCATACCATGCTCTTGGAGCTTGCTTAAGGCCATAAAGTGCTTTATCAAGCCTGCAGACATGATTAGGATATTTGGGATCTACAAAGCCTGGAGGTTATTCAACATATACTTCCTCCTCCAATTCTCCATTGAGAAAAGCACTTTTCACATCCATTTGAAAGACAGTAAACTTTTTGTGAGCAGCATAAGCCAAAAATATCCTTATGGCTTCCAATCTAGCAACTGGTGCAAATGTTTCATCATAATCAATTCCCTCCTGTTGAGAATATCCTTTTGCAACCAGCCTTGCCTTATTTCTTGTAATTATGCCATCACTATCAGTTTTGTTTCTGAATACCCACTTTGTACCAACAACATATCTATTCTTTGGTCTTGGCACTAGGGTCCAGACTTTGTTTCTTTCAAATTCATTTAACTCTTCCTGCATTGCTTGCACCCAATCAGCATCTTGAAGAGCTTCTTCCACTTTCTTTGGTTCAGTCTAAGAAAGAAAAGAATTGTAAAGACATTCACATGAAGTAGTTGTTCTAGTTCTGACACCTGCATCAGGATTTCCAATTATTAAGTCAGGTGTATGTGATTTAGTCCACTTCCTTGCAGATGGAAGTTTTTCTCTAGAACTGGATGCTCCCCTATGATCCATGCTATCTTCATCAACATTTTCTGATGCTCCCCCTAAAACTATGCTCTCTGAGTTGGATACTTCAGAATTTAAGTTTTCAGAATTATCAGAACTTGGCTTATCAGAGCTTGACGAATCAGAACTTGAAGAGCCAGATGTATGTTCTAATGCTTCTTGAGATGTGGTTGTATCTTGAGTATGCTCTCCCTGCATAGGTGCATCTTCCTTTTGCGTAGTCACCACAGTTTCAATAACATCAGAGTTTAATCCATCAGAGATTGCAGTATCAAGATTTAGACTGTCAGGATTTTCAGTATCAGAATTTAAGTCTTTATTTTTAAATCTCAGCTGATCATGATCATTGAAATCTTCAAGTCCAGTAATCTTCTTATCATCAAAAGAGACATTGACAGATTCCATGACCACTCTTGTTCTCAAGTTATAGACTCTGAAGGCTTTTGTGGAAAGTGGATATCCAACAAAGATTCCTTCATCAACTTTTAGATCAAATTTGGATAGCTGTTCAGGATGAGTCTTAAGAACAAAACACTTACATCCAAATACGTGAAAATACTTCAAATTTGGCTTCTTTTTCTTCACCATCTCATATGGTGTCTTTCCATGCTTGTTAATTAGTGTTGCATTCTGAGTAAAACAAGCAGTCTGTACAGCTTCAACCCAGAAATAGGTTGGAAGCTTTGCTTCATCAAGCATTGTATGTGCAGCTTCAATGAGAGTTCTATTCTTTCTTTCAACAACTCCATTTTGCTGTGGAGTTCCAGGAGCAGAAAATTCCTGCTTGATTCCATGGTTTTTGCAGAACTCTTCAATTATCAAATTCTTGAACTCAGTACCATTATTACTTCATATTATCTTCACAGAATCTTTGACCAATTTATCCAGTTGCCGGACATGATCAATCAAGATAGATGCAGTTTCACTTTTTGGGTGCAAGAAATACACTCATGTGTATCTGGTGAACTCATCCACTATAACCATAACATATTTCTTCTTTGCAATAGACATGACATTTACTGGACCAAATAGATCAACATGCAGTAGGTGATAAGGCTCAAGAATTGATGATTCAGTCTTTCTCTTGAATGAGGATTTCCTTTGTTTAGCCTTCGGACAAGAATTACAAAGGCCATCAGGAGCAAATACTAACTTTGGCAGTCCTCTCACAAGATCTTTCTTGACTAGTTCATTTATATTGTTGAAATTTAAATGAGAGAGTTTCTTGTGCCAATTCCAGCTTTCTTCAATTGATGCTCTACTCATCAGACAGATTGCAGAACCATCAGTACTTGTTGAAAGCTTGGCTTCATAAATGTTACCACGCCTGTATCCTTGCAGAACAACTTTGCCTGTAGATTTACTTACTACTTCACAATGTTCTTCAAAGAAATCCACATGATAACCTCTGTCACAGATTTGACTGACACTCAGCAGATTGTGTTTAAGTTCTGAGACCAGAGCTACTTCTTTAATGATGACATTTCCAAGATTGATACTGCCAAATCCCAATGTTTTTCCAATGTTGCCATCTCCAGAAGAAACACTTGGGTCAGCCTTCTCCACAAAGTCTGATAACAGGGCTTTATTTCCAGTCATATGTCCTGAACATCCACTGTCCAGAACTAGGATGTTTTTCCTGTTGCCCTGCAATCACAAAGACCACTAATGATTAGTTTTAAGGACCCAGACTTGCTTGGATCCTTTGGCCTTATTAAGTTTGTTAACATTTGCAGCGGATTTAGCATCAGAGTTTATGTTAACTTTTTTCTTATCAGAATTTACACTATCAGACTTTGAATCAGAACTTACACTAGAAGGAGCAATGCTAACTTTCTTTAAAGAAGGTTTTATTTGATAATCATCATAGTACAGACTATGATATTCCTTACAAGTATAAATGGAATGCCACTAATTACCACAATGAAAATAAGGATTTTATGGCTTATATCTAACAGACTGACTCTTAACTCCTGACTTTGAAGGTAAGGAGTTTATGTTCTTATTCTTCCTGCAAAAAGAAGCCAGATGGTTAGAACTTCCACAGTTATGACATATTTTTCTAGGAGCATTAGGAACAGGTTTATAATCATTGCTTTTATTCACTCCTTCCTTTCCATTCCTATTTTTCCTAGGTGATTTTACCTTGTTTGCATTCTTAACATCTTTCCGCTTATGCTTAAGCTGCTTCTGTGTCATTAAGCCTATATTTACTTCAGTTGTCTTTTCCTATTTTAGTTTGTCAGAAGTTAATTCCTTTTTAAATTATGATTTCTCAGTATCAGACTTTACAGCTACAAACTTAACAGGTTTTAACTTTGGCTTTTGTTTAACAACTATAGGCTTAATATCTACAGTTCCTTTATCATTCTTATCTTCTCCATAACCTAAGCCCTCTTTCCATTTTTCACTACTTAACAAATTCTGAGTTGTTCTGCCAGAGTTAGTCCAAGTCCTGATAATCTCTCTTTCCTTTTCTAACTCAGCTTTTAGAGATTCATTCATTTTAAGCACTTCATCCCTAACATAGAAAGCATCATCTCTATCATTCTGAGTTTGATGAAATATGACTAACTCTTTTTCTAAATAATCATTCCTCTTTTTGCAAGCAAGATTTTGAGAAGTTAATCTTTCACATGTTAAAGTTTGATCTCTATAGCTAATGAACATGGTTTTAAGATATCTTCTCAACTCATTAATATCATCAGTATGAAAGGCATAAGTAGTTTGAGGTACCTTTAACTCAGCAGCTTCAGAACTGCTTTCAGCACTTGCCATATCAGCATTTGCCATCAAGGCATAATTCTCCTCACTTTCAGAATCTGAGGTGTCTGTCCAGCTTTTGTTCTTTGTGACAAGAGCCTTGCCTTTGTCACTCTTCACTTTCTTGCAATCAGGAGATATGTGGCATTTCTCACCACAGTTGTAGTATTTGACATTTGTATAATCTCCTCTATCAGACTTTCCTCCTTTGCCCTCAGATTTTCTAAAATTCTTCTTATCAGAACTTGCACCTTTCCTGGAAAACTTCTTTCCCTTCCTGAACTTTCTGTATGCAATCTTCGTGATTCATTTCACCATAAGAGCACACAGCTTCATCATCTCTTCATCAGCATCCGTCTCAGGCAAGCTTTCAGATTCTAAGTCATCATCACTATCAAAACTTGAGGACTCAGTATCTGACTTTGTGAAGAGCGCTTTACCCTTGCCTTTCCTTAAGGTGGTGCCTTAGGGGATTCTTCTTCAGCCTTAAGGGCAACTGTCCTTGACTTTCCTCCTTTCCTCTTGCTTCTTTGTTCCATCTCAAGTTCATGAGTCTTGAGCATCCCATAAATTTCATCAAGAGTTGTTTCATCAAGATTATAGTTGTCTCTTATTGTTGTTGCCTTCAAATCCCATCTTTCAGGAAGAGCCAACAGGAATTTAAGGTTTGAATCTTCAAGATCATACTCCTTATCAACCAGTGACAAATCATTCAAGAGTTTGACAAATCTATCATATAAATTAGTCAATGACTCATTAACCTTTGAGTCAAAGTGTTCATACTCTTGAGTGAGTATTGTCTTCCTATTCTTCTTGATCGTATCAGTTCCCCGACATCTTATTTCCAAAGCATCCCATATCTCATTTGCAGTCTTGCAGTTTATTACCCTGTTTGGCATTACATTATCAATGGCACTATGCAGTAAGTGTCGTACCTTCACATCCTTAGCAATTGAGGCGATGTCTTCAGCAGTGTAATCACTCTTCTCCTTTGGTACAGACTTTGCTGCTTCACCTGCAACTGCAAAAGCGAGCTTGATTGGTTTGTGAGGCCCTTCCTTGATTCTATCAAGATATTCTGGATCCGTAGCTTCCAGAAACATGGTCATCCTCACCTTCCATATGGGATATTCAGATGGTCTCAATATGGGAACTCTAATTGTCTCATATCGGCTTTGGATTTGTGTCTTTGGAGGTTCTTCAGTTTTGGTGGGCTTAGTTGGAGTTTCTACTTCAAACATGATTTTTTTTGGATCTTAAACTGTTTGTGTGTTAACAAATAGGCTCTGATACAACTTGTTAGGTCACACACACTGTAGAGGGGGGGTGAATAAAGTGTATAGCACAATCAAATCGAACTTTAATAACTCAAGTAATAGAAAATAAACTTTATTTAAAATAATAAACTCTGTTACAATATGGAACTGTCATCTCTCAGTGATGAACAAATATCACGAGAGCTGTTAGGGTTACAATGAATAATCTTCTCGATAATGATAACACTTATAGTGTACACCCTATGTCTGTGTTTATATACTACACAGTTACAAGATAATCGCTAATTGATATGGAATATAATTCTGCTTCCTAAAATATATCAATCAGATATCTTTTCTTCCAAGTATTCCATTCTTCACGAAATTCCTTCTTCATGCATATCTCTTCTTACGTGTGTCTAGATCTTCTCTTCCTGTAAATCAGCTGCCTTCCTTATTTGAACATTTCCTTTAAGTCCTGTTATTATCTTCTGATAAATATCTCCTGAACCTTAAGTACTGATGACTTAAGTTCTGACTTCAGTATAAGTGCTGATTTCAGTTAAGTGCTGATTTGTCCTGTTTAAGTAAGAACTGAAAACTAAACATAAATCATATTAGACATGACATTATCAAATATATCTAACAGATACTAAAGTCAAAACACAGGCACATGTATTAAATACATGGTGCTGGATTGACCCGTTGTGAGATACTACATTTTTATAGTATCATAAGTTAATCTCACAGTGATAATGATGTATTGGTCCTTTGACCTGAAATCATTATATTTCTATACGAGAATTAATATACTTTGATACTATTGAAAGTTATCATTGACCAGGTAATAATAAAAGTAGACATTGGGTATATTATGAATCGTATGAGAAATATGAATGATCTAGATGGGATTTAGCTCTCCTTTATTAAAGGAGTGATATTATTGGCCTCTTGATTGAGTAAGACTATAAAATGAATGGTTGTGCTTAAATACTGATTTGTTTAATAGTTTACTCATTGATCAAGGAAAGAAGGATTGAACGTTAACAGAGGATGACACAATGCATGCCACGAGTTTGATCTATAATATAAGGCTAAAGGGATTATATTATATTGTACATTATTTACGAAAGGTTTAATTGATCACCGATTTAATTATTATTACTTGGGTAACAATAATGTATTACTAGATGCCGCTCATTGTTTATGATTTTAAATTAGATTTAAAATTGTTGCCAACGTAATAATAACCTAAAGGGTCGCACAAAGAATGATAGGATGATTATTTAATTTAAATTCGGATTTAAATTAAATGTAAGTAATTCGAATTATTTGTTATTAATTAAGTGTGACTTAATTAATTAAATAAATAGGAAATTCGAATTTAATATTAAATATGAAATTAAGTTATTGGATGATTAAGTTAGACTTAATAATACAATAATTAGAAATTTGAGTTTAATATTAATAATAACTCTAAAATTCAGTTTAGGGTTGGAGGCCCAATAACTCTTGCCTATGTAATATCTCTTTCTAACGTAATTAGGGTTACACATTTTATTTGATAAAACATAAACCCTAGCAGCTTGAAGAGAGATAGAAAGAGCAAGAAGGCGGCCTCAAGAACGTGCTAGTACACACCCATCCTTCGGGTGATCATTCGTGTGGATACCTTCAAGGCGTAGATCATTCCAGTGACGGGCTACGTGGTGATCATTCAAGACCTCCATCTTTCCATTAATGTAAAGCTTTTTAAGGTAAAACATCTATTCTCCGTAATTATTCATTCATTATACATAGATCCTGCGGTACGGATTCGAAAATTTTATTTTTCCGTTGTATTTTTATGTTCGAATCCCTAAAAATGGCATCAGAGCTATGTCTATAATGGGATAATTTGGTTACGTGTTTTACAATTTTTTAATATATTAAGCGTGAATCAGAACTGTCATGTATGTATGTGATACGATTTGTATGTGAGATTTAATATGCATGTTATTATGTTGATTTATGATCGAGCTAATTATGTAGAGCATTCTGGATATTCACGTGATGTTTATGCATATAATGATATGAGCACGTAATAAATTTGCCATGACTAATCAGTATGCGATTTGTATGTTATGCATGATGTCTGCTTTATAGATAATGATCTAAAATGTTGGACGGATGGTGTGTTGACATGATCTGTGAAACGGGGTATGTTCAGTATGTATATGATACATGCTTCTGGAACTGCATATGATGCAGTAGAGGCAGAGACTGGTTCAGATATGATCTGTTGTTCCAAAATTAATATTTATGTACAAGACTGGTCTTCCCAGCTCGACCTCAGCCGGGGTCTGCCGCCCCCGAACCCTGCCCGGGGGCTGCCGCCCCCGAACCCCCGCCCGGGGCTGCCGCCCTCGCGCCCCCGCCCGGGCCTGCCGCCCCGGACCCCGCTCGGGGACTGTCGCCCCCAGACCCCCGTGCCGGGCTACCGCCCCGGACCCCGCCCAAGGGCTGCCGCCCCCGGATCCCGCTCGAGGGCTACCGCCCCCGGACCCCGGCTTTATTTTCTCAAAGTACTTTATTTTTTTACTTGAGCATGGTGCTGGTTATGGCCTTAAGACCTTTAGAATAAATTTTATGGTTTTGGTTTTATAAATATGACTTGCATGTCATTTTCATTATTCTTGTAACTATATTACCTCGAATGTAACTCAAGTTTTCTTATGTAAGTACATTAGTATAGGTTATTTTTATGTAATGTACTTCAAGAAGGAATGATCCAAGAGGAGAAGCAGCAATCGAGACAAGAAGAATGAAGACATGTAATTGTAATTGTATTTATATTATTCACCATAGATTGACCTTGATCCTTTCATTAGCTTGAAAGGATCACATAGGATAAAGGCCATAACCAAGCACGTTTACATACCGCACTTTATATATTGATGTATGAATATATGTATAGAATAGTTAATGATGCATGTTTTAATTAGATTAATTATGCATGAATGTATGTATTAGATACGTCACACATGCCATGCCTAAACAAGATAAAATCTGTAACGACTCAAGATTTTAAAATTTATAAACGATTATGAGATTCTCGTGTTTATGAAACACAGAATGAAATACGAATGTTCTTTATTTCCGATATGGGGCGATTTTGTCAACAACGGGTTCATAGAACTTGTAAGGCTGTGGGTGTTAAGCGAGACCGGTGTGACTCCTCCACTACCTGGAAATCAAACCATTGACAAGTATTGATTTGAAGTATTTTATTCAAGGAAAAATTGGGAATCTCTTTATGATGGGATCATGATCGTTATAATACTAACAAAACCCTAATGTTTATATTAAGTTATTTAGATGCCTTCCAATATGTCCAACGCGTTAACCCCTAGATCGATAAGGAGTAGGTTTGCCAGAGTGAAGTACTCATCTATCATGGGATGGCGTTTTGAAGTATATGATACTTTTTAGACCTTTGGGTTTTGACTTAACTAGGTTACCACAATAGGATTGTGAACTTAGAGGCATAGAGTTTGGTGAGATTTATTGGGTAAATAAGAATAAATATTGTTCCACTAAACTATCCAAGAGTTATATAGTTGATATAATTGACAAATGTTGTCTACCTTATTGAATCATGTTTTAGGAGTAAAGCCAAAGCTGAACTAAAACGTTGTAAAAATTTGGATCTTGGCTCACTAGAAAGTATATAGAAGATACACTTTCCGAATTAATAGTTAGGGCTATTAATTTGATAAAATAGTGGGAGATATATATTTTGAATATATATGAATAATCACCTGAACATAATTTAATAATCATCTGTAGACTGATTTATCTTATGCATTTTAAACATTGTAGATATCAAATGGAAATCAATTCAAACAAATTATCTGTGCGATCAGTCCTTCAGAAGGACAAGCTGTCAGGAACAAACTTCCTTGACTGGTAGAGGAACTTGAGGATTGTCCTCAAACAAGAGCGCAAGCTCTATGCCATAGATATCCCTCGCCCTGCACATCTCCCTGAAGTAGCATCCCATGCTCAACATAATTTTTATCAGAAATATATCGATGATGACACGGATGTTCAATGTCTCATGCTAGCGACCATAAGTGCTGAACTTGGGAAACAACATGAGAATATGGATTCTTATGATAAGATTGAGCACCTTAAACGTATGTTTCAAGGACAGGCTCATCATGAGAGGTTTGATACTTTCAAATTATTGTATGCATGTAAGTAGGGAGAACATGATCCGGTTGGACCGCATGTTCTAAGGATGATTGGGTATATTGAGTACCTTGCCAAGTTGGGTGCCCCGATTGCTGTGGAGCACTAGATTGACCTAATTTTGCAATCTTTAAACAACAGCTATTCTCAATTTGTGATGAATTACAATATGAATGAGTTAGATAAGAACCCCACCGAACTGTTGGCTATATTGAAAACTGTTGAGACCAATGTTCAGAAGGCTTTCCCTGCTCCCATTTTGATGGTGAATAAGGGGAAGGCCAAAGGAAAGGGTAAATGGAAAGGCAAGAGGAAGATGGGATCTAAATTAAATGCTAATCCGAAACCTGATCCGGCCAAGGCTTTGAATCCTAAAGGTGGTGTTCCAAAGGTTGGTGATTGTCACTATTGCAAGAAACCAGGTCATTGGAAGAGGAACTGTCATGCTTATTTGGAGGATCTAAAGAAGAAAAAGGTTGTTGTTACTGCTTCTGATTCAGTTATTTATGTTATAGAAGTCAATTTGTCTACTTCTACATCTTGGGTATTAAATACTAGATGTGGTTCTCACATTTGTATAAATGTGCAGGAACTGCAGGGAAGTAGGACATTGGCGAAGGGAGAACTCGACCTACGAGTTGGCAATGGAGCAAAGGTTGCTGCTTTAGCTGTAGGGAATTATCGTTTATCATTTCCCACGGGGCTTGTGTTAGAACTAGATAACTGTTTTTACATGCCTACGATTTGCAGAAACATTATTTCGGTTTCTTGTTTAGACAAGAAAGGTTTTTCATTTTTGATTCAGAACAATAGTTGTTCCTTTTCATTCAATAATGTTACCTACGGGGTTGCATGTTTGTTTAATGGTTTATATGTTCTTGATATAGATACTCATGTCTATAACATAAATAATGATAATAAACATATTAAGATGAAAGACTCAAATCAAACATACCTTTGGCATTGTCGTTTAGGTTACATAAATGAGAAATGCATTTCCAAATTACATAAAGTTGGTTACTTGGATAAGTTTGATTTTGAATCATACGAAGAATGCAAATCTTGTCTCATTGGAAAAATGGCTAAAGCTCCTTTTACCGGACAAGGTGAAAGGGCCACCGAACGATTAGGACTTATATATAGTGATGTATGTGGTCCAATGCGTACGATGGCAAGAGGTGGCTTTTACTACTTCATTACTTTTACTGATGATTTCAATAGATATTGATATGTGTATCTTTTGAAGAACAAATCCGATTCTTTTGAAAATTTAAAAGAATACAAGGCTGAAGTGGAAAAGCAAACAGGGGAAAGTATAAACGTTCTACGATCAGATCGTGGAGGAGAATACTTAAGCCTTAAGTTTAAAGGTTTCTTGAAGGAGTGTGGTATCGCATCACAACTTACACCTCTTGGAATGCCTCAATGAAATGGAGTTTCTGAGAGGAGAAATCGTACCTTGTTGGACATGGTGTGATCGATGATAATTCTAGCAGATCTTCCAATAAGTTTTTGGGGTTATGCTCTAGAAATGGCTGCATATACACTAAACCGAGTTCCAACTAAATCGGTTCAAAAGACTCCATATGAGATATGGACTGAGAAACATCACAGCATGTCTTTTATGTAAGTATGGGGATGCGAAGCATTTATGAAATGCTTGGTGTCTAACAAGCTGGGACCAAAATCAGATAAATTTATTTTGTGGGATATCCTGAAGAAACTAAATGGTATAGTTTCTATAATCCTACCGAGAATAAAGTGTTTGTTGCTTGAAGCGCTGTATTTCTTGAAAGAGAGTTACTTTTAAAGAAAATTAGTGGGAGGACTATAGATCTCGACAGGAATGGCATGTCACCGCCATTCCTGAAGAGATCTGGAACTCTGTTCTACAGGAGGTTCACACAGACCTCTTGTTATTTTTGATGGACTATCAGCTCCATCTTGATCGTTTGGAAGAAGAAAGGAGAGAGGCTCTTCTTCAGCAAGAACGGATCATCTGTCTTGTAGTGCTCTTTGTCAGCAGCAAGAGGAACTAGTCGATAGGTTTTCTTCTAGGACTAAGGCTGTTGATGTTCACTATCTTAGAATAGGATTATCTTGTAATCTTTTGGATGTAATCTATAAATTTCATAAATGTACTCTTTGGATATGTTAATGAAATTTCTTTTGATTGCAAGATTTAATCTCTGTTTATCTCGTATTATGTGAATATGAATGTTATCATTGAAACCTATTAATCTTTACTTCATCCACTTAAACTGTATTTCTTGATGAATGTTTTGATTAAAGTTGTGGTTACTAATTATTTGTTCTGATTTGACAAATAAATGTTGAATTTGAATCGACATATCCTAAGTTACATTTAAATTTGAAGCACAAGTTCATGCTTCAGAACCTGTGACAGTTGAAGCTGAGAATGTTACTTCTCAGAAAGAAACTGCAGCTCAAAGTTCTGATACTTTGAAGAGGAAATCTGTAAGCTCTGATGCTGCAACAACAACTCCTTCATTGGAAAGGAGATTGAAGAAAATGAGGGCAAAGAGGTATAATGCTAAGCCTCCATCAGAAGATACTGAAGAAGCTGAGGAAGGGGGTTAGGAATCTCTGATCTCAAAAGAGCCAATTATCATTGAAGCCCTTCCAGCTAAAGCCCAAGACACTGTTCCTGATACAGTGATCACTCCTACTGTTTCTCCAGTCAGAGAGACAACAATTGAAGGTTCAGGATTAAGTCCTGAAATTGATCTTCAAAGGCTGATTATACCAACTGTTTTATTTTTGGAAGCTCCATCTACAGCAGCTCAGCAATCTCCAACTCATTCTCCAATTTTAAATACTGAGATAACATCTACACCAACCACACCAGCTCTGGAGATAAATTCTGATGCTCAAAATTTAGATGATGTTATTCCTGAATCTTCAGTTGCATCACACACTCTTGTGCTGTCAGAAAATAATGAATCTTCCTCAAGTTCTGAAGACAGTGTTTCTGTTGAGATTCCAGCTCCTATTCTGGGAAAGGAAGAATTGGTCAAGAATTTTGTTGAACAGGATGCTCCTGTACCTTGGGAAGAAACTCACAGGGGAGTTGAGTGAGCCTAAAAGTGGAATGAATCAGATTTTATTCCAAGCACCAAAATTCTGACAGAACATGTGTCAAAAGCTGATGAGTTATTGTCAAATTCTGATTTCAAGACTCAACTCAAGGTTACAGCTATGAGTACAAGAAGTCTTCGTGGTCTACATTCCATTACTCATGCTAAGGTTGATACACTAAAGGAAAATGCTGATAAGCTAGATCTACAGATCAAGCTTGACAAGAATAGATATATCAGACCTACTCTTGAGAAACTTGAAGCCATTGAGAAGATCAAGAGAAGCAACAGGCCCAAATTAATGAGGTCCTGGCTAACCAAGCTTCTCAGAAAGCTCAATTCGATGAGATCCAATCTTCCGTTGAACTTCTTCTCTCTCTCTCTCTCTTACTTCCTGATGATGCCAAAAAGGGGGAGAAGGTAGTTAAGTCCAAATGCTCACCTACTGAAATACTGAATAAGAAGGATGACAAAGGTGATGACAGGGAAACTCTGATAAGAGCAGAGGTCAAGGAAAAGTTCAAGGAAAATCTTCTACACATAACAAGTCAAGTTCTGATGCTGTGAATGCTAAAAGTCTGAAGTTAAGTTCTGATAAGCAAAGTCTGATGTCAAGATCTGATATTCTGATTCAGTCAGGATCTAAAAACTCTCAGAAGTTTTTACAAACTCTGAAGCTAAAGGGGAAGCAGACAACTGTTTATTACAAAAATCCTAAAATCCAGACACTTGATGAGGAGATAGCTAGAAGATTATTTCTGAAACAAAATCCAGAAATGGATTTGGAAACTCTCAAGGAGGAAGAAGCTAGATTTGCAGCTGAGAAGACAAATCTTAAGTCTAAAGCTTCTGATGCAAAGAAACCTCCAAGGCCTAACCAAAAAGGCATTGTGATAAAAGAAAAGTCAAATTCTGAGGCTTCAAAGTCCAAAACTAGATCACAAACTGAGATTGATCCTAAGTCAAAGGGAAAAGAAAAGGTTGGTGAACCTTTAAAGATTCAGAAAAAGATAAGTTCTTTCGTTCCAGTCTATCAAGCTACAATGCATGATGATGATTTGATAAAAGATGTGTTAGATATATTTGATAATGTCATGGATAATATGTTTTATGTTTAGCTTTCAGATCTTACGTGAACAGGATAAATCAGTACTTAACTGTTGATCAGTACTTATACTGGAAGTCAGGACTTAAGGATATCAGTACTTATATTATCAGGAGATAATCATCAGAAGATAGATATCAGAACTTAAGTGCTGAAGGACAATCAGATAAGGACAGTAGCTGATTAAAGGAAAGAAGATCGAGATAAACATAAGAAGAGATATGCATGAAGAAGGAATTCTGTGAAGAATGGAATACTTGGAAGAAAAGATATCTGATTGATATATTTTAGGAAGCAGAATTATATTCCATATCAATTAGTGATTATCTTGTAACTGTGTAGTATATAAACACAGACATAGGGTTTACACTACAAGTGTTATCATTATTAGAAAAGATTATTCATTGTAACCCTAGCAGCTCTCGTGATATTTGTTCATCACTGAGAGGTAACAGTTCCATACTGTAACAGAGTTTATTGTTTCAATAAAGTTTGTTTTCTGTTACTTAAGTTCTTAAAGTTCGATTTGAGTGTACTACACACTGTATTCACCCCCTCTACAGTGTGTGTGTGACCTAACAATTGGTATCAGAGCCTATCTGTTAACTTACATACAGTTAAAGATCCAAACACAATCATGTCGGACACAGAAACTCCAACTAAGCCTACCACAACTGAGGAACCACCAAAGACACAAATTCAGAGTCGGTATGAGACCATCAGAGTCCCCATACTGAGACCATCTGAATATCCCATATGGAAGGTAAGGATGACCATGTTCCTGGAAGCAACAGATCCAGAATACCTGGATAGAATCAAGGAAGGTCCTCACAAACCAACCAAACTCGCAGTTACAGTTGCAGGTGAAACAGCAATGACCGTACCAAAGGAGAAGAGTGATTATACTGCTGAGGACATAGCATCAATTGCTAAGGATGCTAAGGTACAACACTTACTGCATAGTGCCATTGATAATGTAATGTCAAACAGGGTAATCAACTGCAAGACTGCTAAGGAAATATGGGATGCTCTGGAAATAAGATGTCAGGGAACTGACACAATTAAGAAGAACAGGAAGACAATACTCACTCAAGAGTATGAACACTTTGACTCAAAGACTAATGAGTCATTGAATGATTTATATGATAGATTTGTCAAACTTTTGAATGATTTGTCATTGGTTGATAAAGAGTATGATCTTGAAGATTCAAACCTTAAGTTCCTGTTAGCTCTTCCTGAATGCTGGGATTTGAAGGCAACGACAATAAGAGACAACTACAATCTTGATGAAACAACTCTTGACGAAATCTATGGAATGCTCAAGACTCATGAGCTGGAGATGGAACAAAGAAGCAAGAGGAAAGGAGGAAAGTCAAGGATAGTTGCTCTTAAGGCTGAAGAAGAATTCCCCAAAGCAGCTTCCTCAAAGAAAGACAAGGGTAAAGCTCTTTTCATAAAGTCTGATATTGAGTCATCAAGTTCTGAGAGTGATGATGACTCAGATTCTGAAAGCTTGCCTGAGACTGATGCTGATGAGGAGATGATGAAGCTGTGTGCTCTTATGGTGAAAGGAATCACAAAGATTACATACAGGAAGTTCAAGAAGGGAAAGAAGTTTTCCTGGAAAAAGCATAAGTTCTGATAAGAAGAATTTCAGAAGATCTGAAGGCAGAGGAGGAAAGTCTGACAAAGGAGATTACACCAATGTTATATGCTATAACTGTGGTGAGAAAGGCCACATATCTCCTGACTGCAAGAAGGTAAAGGGTGACAGAGGCAAGGCTCTTGTCACAAAGCAGAAAAGCTGGACAGACACTTCAGACTCTGAAAGTGGGGAGAACTATGCATTGATGGCAAATGCTGAGAGCAGTTCTGAAGCTGCTGAAATAAAGGTACCTCAGACTACTTATGCTTTTCATACTGATGATATTAATGAGTTGAGAAGATATCTTAAAACCATGTTTGTTAGTTATAGAGATCAAACCTTAACATGTGAAAGATTAACTTCTGAAAATCTTGCTTTTAAGAAAAGAAATGATTTCTTAGAAAAAGAGTTAGTTATATTCCATCAAACTCAGAAGGATAGAGATGATGCTTTTTATGTTAGGGATGAAGTGCTAAAAATGAATGAATCTCTAAAAAATGAGTTAGAAAAGGAAAGAGAGATAATCAGGACTTGGACTAACTCTGGTAGAACAACTCAAAATTTGCTAAGTAGTGAAAATTGGAAAGAGGGCTTAGGTTATGGAGAGAATAAGAATGATAGAGGAACTAAAGAAATTAAGCCTGTTGTTAAGCAAAAGCCAAAGTTAAAACCTGTTAAGTTTGTAACTGTAAAGTCTGATAATGAGAAATCAGAAGTTAAAGAGGAATTAACTTCTGACAAACTAAAACAGGAAAAGACAGCTGAAGTAAACATAGGCTTAATGACAAAGAAGCAGCTTAAGCATAAGCTGAAAGATGTCAAGAATGCAAACAAGGTAAAATCACCTAGGAAAAATAGGAATGGAAAGGAAGGTGTGAATAAAAGCAATGATTATAAACCTGTTCCTGATGCTCCTAGGAAAACATGTCATAACTGTGGAAGTTCTAACCATCTGGCTTCTTTTTGCAGGAAGAATAAGAATATTAACTCCTTACCTTCAAAATCAGGAGTTAAGAGTCAGTCTGTTAGATACAAACCACAAAATCCTTGTTTTCATTGTGGTAGTTTATGGCATTCCATTTATACTTGTAAGGAATATCATAGTTTGTACTATGATTATTATCAAATAAAACCTTCTTTGAAGAAATTTTCCATTGTTCCTTCTAGTGTAAATTCTGATTCAAAGTCTGATAGTGTAAATTCTGATAAGAAAAATGTTAACATAAACTCTGATGCTAAATCCGCTGCAAATGTTAACAAACTTAATAAGGCCAAAGGATCCAAGCAAGTCTAGGTCCTTAAAACTAATAATTAGTTGTCTTTCTGATTGCAGGGCAACAGGAAAAATATTCTAGTTCTGGACAGTAGATGTTCAGGACATATGACTAAAAATAAGGCCCTGCTATCAGACTTTGTGGAGAAAGCTGGCCCAAGTGTTTCTTATGGAGATGGCAACATTGGAAAAACATTGGGATATGGCAATATCAATCTTGGAAATGTCATAATTAAACAAGTAGCTCTGGTCTCAGGACTTCAACACAACCTACTGAGTATAAGTCAAATCTGTGACAGAGGTTATCATGTTGATTTCTTTGAAGAACACTGTGAAGTTGTGAGTAAATCTAAAGGCAAAGTTGTTCTGAAAGGATACAGATGTGGTAACATTTATGAAGCTAAGCTTTCAACAAGTACTGATGGTTCTGCAGTCTGTCTGATAAGTAGAGCATCAATTGAAGAAAGCTGGAATTGGCATAAAAAACTCTCTCATTTAAATTTCAACAATATAAATGAACTGGTCAAGAAAGATCTTGTGAGAGGATTTCCAAACACAGTATTTGCTCCTGATGGTCTTTGTGATTCATGTCAGAAAGCCAAACAAAGAAAATCTTCATTCAAGAGCAAGACTGATTCATCAATTCTTGAGCCTTATTATCTTATACATGTTGATCTATTTGGTCCAGTAAATGTCATGTCTATTGCAAAGAAGAAGTATGCGTTGGTCATAGTGGATGAGTTCACCAGATACACATGGGTGTATTTCTTGCACACAAAAAGTGAAACTGCATCTATCTTGATTGATCATGTCAAACAGCTGGATAAAATGGTCAAAGATTCTGTGAAAATTTTAAGGAGTGATAATGGCACTGAGTTTAAGAATTTGATAATGGAAGAGTTCTGCAAAAGCCATGGAATAAAGAAGGAATTTTCTGCTCCTGGAACTCCACAGCAAAATGGAGTTGTTGAAAGGAAGAATAGAACTCTCATTGAAGCTGCACGTACAATGCTTGAAGAAGCAAAGCTTCCAACCTATTTCTGGGCTGAAGCTGTGCAGACTGCTTGTTTTACTCAAAATGCAACACTCATTAACAAGCATGGAAAAACACCATATGAGATGGTGAAGAAAAAGAAGCCAAATCTGAAATATTTTCATGTATTTGGATGCAAGTGTTTTGTTCTCAAGACTCATCCTGAACAGCTATCAAAGTTTGATCTAAAAGCTGATGAAGGAATCTTTGTTGGATATCCACTTTCCACAAAAGCCTTCAGAGTCTATAATTTGAGAACAAAAGTGGTCATGGAATCTATTAATGTCTCTTTTGATGACAAAAAGATCACTGGTCTTAAAGATTTCATTGACCATGATCAGCTGAGATTTGAAAATGAAGACTCATATTCTGATACTGAAAATCCTGACAGTCTAAGTCCTGATACTTCAAACTCTGATTGATTAAACTCTGATGTTATTGAAACTGTGGTGACTACGTTAAAGGAAGATGCACCTATGCAGGGGGAGCATACTCAAGATCCTACCACATCTCAAGAAACATCCGAACATGCATCTGGCTCTTCAAGTTATGATTCATCAAGTTCTGATAAGCCAAGTTCTGATAGTGCTGAAAATTTAAATACTGAAGAATCCAACTCAGAGAGCATAGTTTTAGGGGGAGCATCAAAAAATGAAAATGAAGATAACATGGATCATGGGGGAGCATCCAGTTCTAGAGAAAACCTTCCATCTGCAAGGAAGTGGACAAAATCACATACACCTGATTTGATAATTGGAAATCCTGATGCAGGTGTCAGAACTAGAACAGGTACTTCAAATGAGTGTCTTTATAATTCTTTTCTCTCTCAGACTGAGCCAAAGAAAGTGGAAGAAGCTCTTCAAGATGCTGATTGGATGCAAGCAATGCAGGAAGAGTTGAATGAATTTGAAAGAAACAAAGTCTGGACCCTAGTACCAAGACCAAAGAATAGATCTGTTGTTGGTACAAAGTGGGTATTCAGAAACAAAACTGACAGTGATGGCATAATTACAAGGAATAAGGCAAGGCTGGTTGCAAAAGGATATTCTCAACAGGAGGGAATTGATTATGATGAAACATTTGCACCAGTTGCTAGGTTAGAAGCCATAAGGATATTTTTGGCTTATGCTGCTCACAAAAAGTTTACTGTCTTTCAAATGGATTTGAAAAGTGCTTTTCTCAATGGAGAATTAGAGGAAGAGGTATATGTTGAACAACCTCCAGGTTTTGTAGATACCAAACATCCAGATTATGTCTACAGACTTGACAAAGCACTTTATGGACTTAAGCAAGCTCCTAGAGCATGGTATGAGACTTTAGCTCAGTTTCTTCTGGAAAGTGGATTCAACAGAGGGACAATAGACAAAACACTGTTCTACCTCAACCATGGAAAGGACTTACTTCTGGTCTAGATTTATGTTGATGATATCATTTTTGGATCTACAAATGACAAACTTTGCAAGAAGTTTGCCAAACTAATGCAGTCAAGATATCAGATGAGTATGATGGGGGAACTTAGCTATTTTTTGGGCCTTCAAGTCAAGCAGAATGAGGAAGGCACTTTTATTTGTCAAACCAAGTACACCAGAAACCTGCTAAAGAAATTTGGAATGCAAGATTGTTCAAGTGCATCCACTCCAATGGCCACTGCAATAAAACTGGATAAGGATACCGGTAAATCAGTAGATATTACTGACTATAGAGGTATGATTGGCTCTCTACTCTATCTAACTGCTAGTAGACCTGATATCATGTATGCTACCTGTCTTTGTGCAAGATTTCAAGCAGATCCAAGAGAACCTCACTTAACAGCTGTAAAAAGAATCTTTAAGTATCTTAAAGAAACAGCTGCTCTGGGATTATGGTATCCTAGAGAATCAGATTTTAAACTAATAGGTTACTCAGATGCAGATTTTGCAGGTTGCAAAATTGACAGGAAAAGCACAAGTGGAAGCTGCCAATTTCTTGGAGGCAGATTGGTTTCTTGGTAAAGCAAGAAACAAAAGTCAATTTCCACATCAACTGCAGAAGCAGAGTATATTGCTGCAGGAAGCTGTTGTGCACAGATTCTTTAGATGAAGAATCAGTTACTCGATTATGGGTTAACATATTTCAAAATCCCTATTTACTGTGATAATCAAAGTGCTATTGCTATGACAGGTAATCCAGTTCAACACTCAATGACAAAGCACATTAGCATCAGGTACCACTTCATCAGGGAACATGTGGATGAAGGTACAGTGGAATTTCATTTTGTTCCAACAGATCCTCAGTTGGCAGATATCTTCACAAAACCATTATGTGAAGCTACTTTTACAAGATTGGTAAATGAACTTGGAATGGTTTCAGGTTCTTTCTCTAAATCTGCTTAGACTTGTTCTGTGTTATCAGACTTTATGCTCAGTATTTACAGAATTAATCTCATTGTGTATTCTGTGCTTAATTGATAAATGTCTTTAAGTACTGACTGTTGTCTGATATATGTTTCTAAACTCTGATAAGTGATATGTCTGTTCTAGTACCTATTCAATCCTATGAGGATAACTGTGCTAGATACTGACCTAGTAGTCTTCAATAAACAAATGATTCCATGGAAGAAGTAATTATTTCAGTGGAAATCTTATGACACTAGCAAATTCTGATAACTGAGCTTAGTTAAGTTCACTTTGTATATCTTATTACTAAGTCACAAATTAGAATAATGCTACTCATCTGTTAAGTTCTAATACTAGTAAAACTGCTGAATGTACTAAGTGCTGATAGACCTCTCTTATCAAAAGAAAAAGCAAAAAGATCAAAGATTAAAATCAGGTACTCCTTTGAGATCTAGAGTAAAAATGTGGAAGGGACGACCCAAGTGCATTGCTGGTATTAAGTAAATATGCATCAGAAAAGCAAAATATTTTCTTGGTGACTTTTCACACTCTATGATTACTGGAGAAATACTCTGAAAATAGCATAAATTCTGATAAACAGTCGTGACTCACTTACACTGAGAAGCCACTGTAAAATAGAATTTCAAAAGATGCATAAAATTAGCACAAAACAGTTGAGATGGACTCAAGCATAAACTCATTCTTCAGTAGGTTTCAGGATAATGACAGATCTTTAGCAAAATTTTAGTTATGCCTTATTTCTAAGATGTACTGAAGTGAATCAGACTTTACTCTTTGTCTGTTTTTAGCTTAATGCACACACTAATCACTCCATCTGAATGATGAAAATTTCTGTGGTGGTCTATGTTATTTTAGATAAACAGTCATTGTGTCATTATTGCACAAATTCTGAGGACAAGTTCTAAGTTACACGTTCTGATGATTAAGTTCTGACGTCCATAACTCAGAACTTGTATGAGTATTTACTAAGATAGGCATTCCTTTTTCGAGTTAAGAAATTATGTTCTGATGACTGTTAAGTTCTGGTATAGGTCTAAGTTCTGATTTCTCAGTCTAATCCTTTACTTGGCTTATCTTTGAATACAATTTGATAACAGTCTCAGTTCGACCTCGAATATGTTGAAGTGGAAGATTAATAGTCACTGTGATTAGGATTAATGGTATTTGTACTTGAATAGTCCACTGTTTCTTGTGTCTTGTGCGGTCTAGACCATGCTTCCTCTTTCCAATGACTGTTATTCTTTTTCAAAGTCTAGGGAGACGAGGTAGAATTAATTCTACCTGTCAGCATTAAATATCTTTGCATCTCTTGGCATTCTCTTGCCTATATAAGCAACCACTTCACATCAGTCTTTCCATCACATTCTTCTCACACACTTATCCTCCTTCTTCTATCAAAAACACAATGGTTCGATACAACATGTTTTTGAACAACCAAACCTTCACAATGGAGCTAAGTTGTGCCGACTGGCAGCAGGAGTGGCATGTAACAGCCATTCCTGAGGAGATCTGGGATTCTGTCCCACAGGAGGTGCTAACTCACCTACTATTCTTCTATATGGATTACAATCGCCATCTGGAGCGATTGGAGGAGGAAAGGCGGGAAGCTATCCGTCAGCAAGAGCGAATCATACGACTCGCCATCTTGTTCGTCGAAGATAGGAAGAGGAAGATGACTTAATCTCGTCTTCTTCCTGTTCTTCTTCATCATCAGCTTTGTCAGGCTTCTTAGCTAGGACTAAAGCTGTTGACGTTAGGATTAGAAGCTTAGGGAAAATCTTGTATTGATGTCATTTCCATTTCATAAATGTATTGACTTGATATATTAATGAAAATTGCTTTTACTTCAAGATTTTGTCTCTGAGTTATTTTATCTTCTCTTGATAAATCCTGATTGATATTCTGATGACCATTTAAATTTTGTTTTTATTTAAGTTCTGATTCTCTGTCAGCACTTATTCATCGAAATTATCTCGGTCATTTTTAACATGATTTATTTTCAGAATATTAATGTTGCAGTGAAAAATAATTCAATCAGTGCTAACGGTTTAAATTTTGAATTAAAACTGTTTCTCTTGATTAATGGAACGGTTTTTCCTTGAAACAAGGCAACTGGGTAAGTAATCATTCCTGTTTTCTCGAGCCCAGTAACTATCCGTTATTACTGCATGTCTGACAGGTGTCCAACGGTAATATTTTTTTTGTATAAGTACAGCAGAGAGAAGATTTCTTTAATCTTTTTAATTTCTTCATCTTTTATCTCTCTTCTTACTTTTACTCTCATTCACTTTACTTTTTCCGTTGTTTTTATACAGACATTATCTCAAACACCTAACAGGCATACTTAATTCTCAATTTTTTTTTCACATGGCACCAAAGGATTTAATCATTGATGGAGCAAAGTTTGTTCCAAACAACTATGCTGCAATTCTTGATCATGCTGACGCTCCATCTGAATTGCACTTTGTGCAAGATCTTCTTGCACATAGTGAGGTTGGGTACGCTCTAACTCAGCCTGAATTATTTTCAAGTCAACAAGTTCTGAGGTTCTGGAGGACTGGAGTTTTTGATGATGGTGGTAACCGTGGAACTCCCAGTATTATCTTCCAAGTGGGTGATTCATCTTTTGTAGTCACTCCTGGTACAGTACGCAGGGCTTTACATCTTCCAGAGGATTGTACTTTCTCAGTTCCAGAGGACTCAGCCCTTCGGGAGTTAATGGCTGAATTGGGATATGAAAAGAGTCTGACGAAACTTGGACAGTTGAAACGGGCTAATATCAGAAGAGAATGGAGTTTCTTCTTTGATTGCATCACCAAAGCCTTTGGGAACAAATGTTCCAATTTTGATGCTATCCCAATTCTGAGTCAGCACATAGGGTATGCTATTATCCATCAAACTCATTTTGATTTTGCAACCGGAATAATTGGTTTTATTGGGGATAGGATGACAGAGGATCGAGATGTTGTTTATTTTGCTCTTATTTATACGTATTGTACTGCTGAACCCCAGTTAGTCAGCACTCAAACCCCACCTTTTAAGGTTGCAAAAAGGTACTTTAACGACCTGATAAATGCTGACACAAAGAAATCAATGGTGAGACCATTACAGATTCCTCAGTCTGTGAAACAGATTCTGGTAAATGCTGATCCTCCTACTTACAAATCTGTTTACTCAAATGTTCAACCAACTCACCATAACCAAAATCCATCAACTTCAGTACCTACTTCTCATTCTACTCAACCTACCCTCAGAACTTATCTCAAATCCTATCTCTCCACTTCACAGACTGCTCAACCTTCTTCTTCAGCACCTACTGAGAAGTCTCCATCCTCTAAGCCAAAGAGAACAAAGACTGTTCCTCAAACACCTCAAAAGAGGAGGAGATTTACTTTGAGAGATGAATCAGATTCTGAGGAACAGATTCCTTCTTCAGAACCTGTGGTGGTTGAACCTGAGAAAGCAACTTCTCAGAAGGATTCTGAAATTGGGGGTTCTAGGCTTTTCAAGAGGCTTAGACGTATGATAGTTCCTGAAACTCCCAAGGAATCCAAATCAACAAGGAAGTACATGAAACAGAGGGCACAAAGGCCAGTTTCAGATGATGAGAAGGAAGCAGCTAAGGAAGGGGATCAGGAATCTCTGATCTCACAAGGCAAGGAATTTGCTCCAGTCACTTCTTCTCCATCAACTCCATCTCAGGAAGCTGTATCTGACAAGGCTAACTCACCATCTATGTCTCTTGTTGATCCAGGCACAAGTGCTAAAATTGATATTCAGAACCTGGTTGTGCCTACAATACTTTTCTTAGAAGCTCCAACAACAAATAATCCTTCCACAACACCTGTTACTGATGCTGTTCAAACTCCAGAGTTATCAACAACACCTTCTCTGCATCAAGATGCTGATGATCAGATTTTAGGTGAACATCAGGATATGGCTGTTGATCAGAACTTAGTATCAGATTAGCAATTAGAGGATGCTGAAGCCTCCATTGCTACTCACACTGTTGTCTTATCAGAAGATACTGATTCTTTAAGTTCTGATGCTGCAAATGTTGGAGATACTGGTGAAGCTGCTACAACTGTAGATGCTGATGAAGCAGGTCCTTCAGGACATACTCCTCCACCGACTCTTCCTAAGTCTGAACTGGTAAAGGAGTTTGTTATCAGGGATGCACCAGTGCCTTGGAGTGAAACTCCTGCAGGTCAGGAGTGGACTAAGGAATGGAACTCAGTTTCATGTGTTCCAAATGCTTTACATCTTGCTGAGCACTTGACTAAAGCTGATGAAATGTTAAATTCTGATGATTTTAAAACCCAGCTTAGAGTCACTGCATTGAGTACTAAACATCTACAAGGTCTTCATTCCAATACTCATGCAGAGCTACACAAGATTCAAGAGAACTTTATCAAACAGGAACAAGTTTGGAAAATTGATAAGAAAAAGTTCTTCCAACCTACCATTGACAGGGTTGCTTATATTGAGAAAACTCAAGAGAAACAACAAGCTCAGATTGATCAAATTCTGACAAATCAAGCTTCTCAGCAATCGCAACTTACTGAAATCCAGACCTCAGTGGAACTACTTATCTCTCTTTTATTACCTGCTGATGCCAAAAAGGGGGAGAAGGTAATTAAGTCCAAATGCAAAACCAACTAGACACTGCAAGGAAAGGATGATGGAAAAGATGACCAAGGAAACTCTGGAATGGGTAGTGGTCATAGTCAAGGTAGAAGGTTTACATCAAGACAAGCTAGTCACAGAACAAGTTCTGATACTGGGAAAAGAATAAGTTCTGATGCTGGTAAAAGGATAAGTTCTGATGAACTTCTAGATCTTGATGAGGAAATGTCAAGACAGTTATTTCTTCAAGAAAATCCAGGGATGGACTTAGAAAGTTTAAAGGAAGAAGAAGCCAGACTTAAATCAGAGAAAGTCACATCTAAATCTGAAGTTTCTGGTAAAAAGTTACTTCCAAAACTTAAAGGCATTGTGATCAAAGAAAGGACACATACTGAAGCAACATTGGCTAGATCACAACCACAGATAGATCCAAGATCCAAGGGTAAAGAAAAGGTTGGTGAACCTATCAAGCCTTATGTACCTCCTGAGGAAGAAGAAATTACTGATGGAAAAGATGATCTTGCTCTGACTTCAAGAAAAGTTCTTAAAACAACCTCTGACATGGCTCAAGTTGTTCAGAGTCAAGAAATTATAAGTTCTGATATTCAGAAGAAGCAAGTAACCTCTGACAGAGCTCAAGTTAACTTGATATCAAAAAATAGATCAAAGACACTCCTACCAGGATTCACTAAAGCAAAACAGACTCAATCTTTGAAGACTACTGCAAGTGGTTTTAAAGCAAGAGTAGTTACTGGAAAGGAAGCTAGAGATAAAACTGGATTGGGAAGTGCTGATGAAAGAAGAGTACACAACACTACCAATGATCCAACTTCCTTGAGTGAACCAGGTATTGGAGCAACTCCTGAGAGATTGAATCAACTGGAATCTGTACAGATGGTTTACCATACCTACTTGAAAGAATACATCATGTTGTATTTCATGACAGATGGTAGGGTTTATCATATAAGACAAAATGCCATTCCTTTGAAGTATTTTGAAGAATTGGAGCATGTACTTTTCTTACTTCAAGTGGATGACAGAATAACAGAGACTGCTGCAAACTACTTAAAAGAACAGATTCAGAGACAGAAAAGGCTTTATTCTGTTAAGTCTGACAGCAGATATGTTCCAAAGTACAGAGATCACAATGGTGATATTGTTGATATGAAGCCTAATACTGCACAGATCAGAACGTATCTTGGTATTAAGGGACTTGAATTCAATCTTGAGTCTGACAAAGCTTAATCATAAGACTAGATCAGGAGTTGAGAAAAGCAAAGATTAATGATCTCAGAGCTGCAATCTTTCAAACTGGTGAAGATACTGCAGAGCTTAAAGGTGTTAAAAGGAGAATGATTGATGAACTAAGATATGCTGAGAAATGTTTGTTGAAGAACTATCTCATAACAACTCCTGACATCAGAGAGATCAGAAAATGAAGAAGCCAAGTCGAAGATCTACAACTGCTTAAATTCTGATATTTATACAAATTGAAGTTGTTATCAGAAGTTGAAATTGGTAAAAACTTTAAGGACTGTAAGTTGTAGTTATCTAGTCTATTTCTCATGCATTTGTACTTAATGTTTTAAACATCATCAAATATCTGTTAAACTTGTATATTTTGTTAATTTACAAGTTGGGGGAGATTGTTAGATATATTTGATAATGTCATGGCTAATATGTTTTATGTTTAGCTTTCAGATCTTACATGAACAGGATAAATCAGTACTTAACTGTTGATCAGTACTTATACTGGAAGTCAGGACTTAAGGATATCAGTACTTATATTATCAGGAGATAATCATCAGAAGATAGATATCAGAACTTAAGTGCTGAAGGACAATCAGATAAGGACAGTAGCTGATTAAAGGAAAGAAGATCGAGATAAACATAAGAAGAGATATGCATGAAGAAGGAATTCCGTGAAAAATGGAATACTTGGAAGAAAAGATATCTGATTGATATATTTTAGGAAGCAGAATTATATTCCATATCAATTAGCGATTATCTTGTAACTGTGTAGTATATAAACACATACATAGGGTTTATACTATAAGTGTTATCATTATTAGAAAAGATTATTCATTGTAATCCTAGCAGCTCTCGTGATATTTGTTCATCACTGAGAGGTAACAGTTCCATACTGTAACAGAGTTTATTGTTTCAATAAAGTTTGTTTTCTGTTACTTAAGTTCTTAAAGTTCGATTTGAGTGTACTATACACTGTATTCACCCCCTCTACAGTGTGTGTGTAACCTAACAAGATGAAACTGTTCAAACTCTGAAGAGAAGAAAGATAATTGAAAAATCTAAAACAACCTCTGATATTGCTCAAGTTGTTCAGAATGAAGAACAACAAGCTACAGAAGAAACAACAATTTATGATCAAGCTATCAAGACATCAACCACTGACAATGATCAAGTTGATTTGAAAAAGATGACAATTGCTGATAAGAAGAAGCTGTTATGGAAGAAAGCTACTCCAGTTGAACCAAAGTCCAATCTTATAATTAATCAACTCACAACGTTTGGGTTGAGAGCCAAGCAACCTAGAGATAGAGATAGATTAGGTTCTGATGAAGAGAAGATACAAACAGGAGTAGAAGTTACTCTAAGAGATCCTTTCATGTTGACAGACAAACCATATGAACAAATCAAACAAAAGCACATTGACAAAGTGTTGTCTGCTCAAATTATGATAGACGCTCATGATAAAGAAAATCTAAAAGAGAAATTGATTTTATTTATCAATGATGGAAAAACTTACAGACTAGCTGATACTGATGTGCTAAAGAAGTCTGTCAGAGAGCTTCAACATATTCACTATCTTCTGGAAGTAAAATCTGATATTACAAGAAGATGGTCAGAATACATTTTGAAGGCTATAAGAGATATTCACAGAATCTCTGGTACAAAGGCTTCTCAGTACATTCCAATGATAACTGAAGATGATGGAAGAGAAATTCCTATGCTGAAGAACTCTGCTAAGGTGGAAGTTATTCTGAAAGGAAGAGGCTTATGTTATAATGAAGACTCTTCACATCCTAGAGTTATCATACTTGGTGATGGACTTGAAAGAACATCAATTCAATCTCTCAGAATAGCCATTTATCAAATTGGTGACATCAAAGATGAAGAACTGATGCAGGTCAAAGCACAGTTAGTTGAAGTTCTGAGAAAAGCTGAAGATAAGCTGGTAAAAGATTTTATTAAGAATTATTATGGATTCAGATTGATTCAGTGATGTTGGTAAAGCTGCATGTTCTGTAAGTTATGGTTAATAGTCTTATTAAACTCTTATTGCATATGAACTTAAATGTTTTTGACATCATCAAATCTATTAACTTGTATATTTTTGCATAATTTACAAGTTGGGGGAGATTGTTAGATATATTTGAGATTTCATGTCTAATATGTTTCATGTTTAGTTTTCAGAACTTAACAAACAGGAAATATCAGGTCTTACTGGAATCAGTACTTAGTGGAAGTCAGAAGATAGATATCAGAACTTTAAGGTCATATCAGAACTTAAGTACGGGAGGACTTACAGTTAAGGAAGGAAGCTGATTTACAGGATAGAAGATCGAGACTAAAATAAAAGAAGATATGCATGGAAAGAGTTAGAGGACTGAAAGACTTGTATAAGATATCTGATTGATATATTTTAGGAGACATAATTATATTTCATATCAATTAGAACTTATCTTGTAACTGTGTACTATATAAAGACAGACATAGGTTTACACTATATGTGTTATCATTATCGAGAAGATCATACATTGTAACCTAGCAGCTCTTAGTGATATTTGTTCATCACTGAGAGAGAACAGTTCCATTATAATAAAGTTTATTATATTAATATATCTGTTTACTGTTACTTGTGTTCGAAATTGATTTGATCGTGATAAACACTGTATTCAACCCCCTTTTACATTATTGTGTGACCTAACAAGTATTTAGCACCGCTTGTTAAATACGAAGCATCTTATAATCGAATAATGCGACTCATTCTACTCTCGTCATTTTATTAAAGTGCGAATGGTCATTAACCCCGATTTAGAGTTTCAATCCTTATCCTCCATTTTACTTATTCATTTTATAAGTCGGCTTTTCTTGCGATTTTTAGGGAATTCTACTTGCACGACCTCGGTTTTGACATTTTTATAAACTCGAAAAAATAATATTTTCACCTAAAATTTTTATGGAATTTTATATACTCCACATCCCAATATCTGTTAAATTTTCTGACTTTTGAATAATTTTAAGTTGGTCATTTATACTTCCAAAATTAAATAATTCGTAGCAGTTTTTGTCGCGTAAATCGCGATTACTAAACTGGACCTAACTTTTGAACCGTAAATCATAATGAAGCGATTCAAGTGCCTAAACAATTCTTACAACAAGCTCTATAATTTAAAAGTCTTATTTTTAAGAAAACTCAGTTTACATAATCTGTAATTCTACAGAAAACTAAACTGTCGCGAATCGGACATTATAACGATGTAACGCTACGATCCATGGTTTGTTTTAACACTACTACACTACCAATCATCCAACAATCAATAATTCATCATTTAAATACTTATTCAACTCAAGAACTCAAGGTTTTGTGTTTATCAACATCATCTTTATCAACAAATTCAATTATAACAACCAAACCAACATAATAACACTACAACTTCATCCTAAATTCAAGATCCAAGCTTTTCTTGAAAGTTCAATACTTAAACAAAGTTTGAAAGAAGGTTTTATACCTTTATTAGGTCTTTGTAAGGCTCTATTTGGATGTATGATACTTGATATACTCTTGGTTGTGCTTAAAGATCCTAGATCATCCAAGAAATCCACAAAAACACTTGAAGTTACTATTTGGTTACTATTCATCATCATCTTTATCATTTTATTTACCTAGGAAAAACTCAAACTACATTTTACGGATCGATATTCCAGCTTATCTGGGTCAACTTACTTGACATAAGCTGGACATCCCCAAATCTTAACGTGTTTAAGACTTGGTTTCCTTTCTTTCCATATCTCATACGGAGTTTGAGGAACGGATTTGGAAAGCACCTTATTCAGTAAATATGCTGAGGTTTCCAATGCATAACCCCATAGGAATACTGGAAGATTTGCATAGCTCATCATGGACCGAACTATGTCTAACAAAGTTCGATTTCTCCTTTCAGATACCAATCTGGAGACTATACCATTTACTTTGAGATAATCTAGAAATACTCCATTAAAGTATTCACCACCTCGATCTGATCGAAGAGTTATAATACTATGTTTGGTTGTTTCTCCACTTCATACTTATACTCTTTGAACTTTTCAAAGGCTTCCGACTTGTGTTTCATCAAACACATATCCGAATCTAGATCTATCATCTATGAAAGTAATGAAGTATTAAAATCCACCCATGGCTTGCGTAGACATTGGTCCATATACATCTCTGTGTACCATTCCTATCAAATTTGCAGTCCTCTCTCCATGTCTACTAAATGGAGACTGCATTGCCACTATAAAGTGAGATTTTCATCATCTCTTTTCTTTTATTAGTTTGTTCAATCTGAAATAAATTATGTCACATACATACAGACCATTATTTAAAGCACCACGTCCATAAAGAATATTATCTCTAAGAATAGAACATTCATTATTCTCAATAATAAATGAAAATCCAGCCAAGTCTAACATGGGAATAATATTCCTCACAATCGAGGGAACAAAATAACAATTATTTCAAACAATAGTCTTGCCCGTAGGCATATGTAAATGAAATGATTCTACATCTTCAGCAGCAACTCTTGCTCCATTTCCCATCAGTAGAATCACCTCCTCTTCCTCAAGAGTCCTACTTCTTCTTGGTCCCTGCAACAAATTGCAGATTTAAGAACCACATGCGGTATCTAATACCCAAGTAGAAATTTGATTTAATGACATATTCACTTATATCATGAACATACCTGAATCAGAAGCGGTAGTCTCACTACCCTTCTTCTTCTTCAATTCTGCAAGGTAAACCTTGCAGTTACTCTTCCAGTGCCCCACCTTGTTACAGTGAAAGCAAACAACTTTGCTCTTGGGGTCTTCAGCTTTTGGTGGAACTGGCGTTTTCTCACCTACTTTCTTCTTCTTGGTAGGGTTCCTCTTCCTTTTCTTAGGATTGGAACCTTCACCAATTATGGAGTTCAGGCAGGCTGACATCCAACTTATTCATGTGAAAGTTCACAACAAACTGCGAGAACGAACTCAGAAGCAATTGCAAGACCAAGTCTTGGCTCAGCTCCCCATCCATGGCAAAACCAAGTTGTCCAAGACGTTCAATCAAATTGATCATCTTAAGTACATGGTCATTCACAGATGATCCCTCAGACATCCTACAACCGAACAGCTCCTTCGATATCTCATATCGAGCTGTCGTCCCCGCCACATCATACAACTCTTGTAGATGCATTAGGATAGTGTGAGCATCCATATGCTCATGTTGCTTCTGTAGCTCAATGTTCATGGAAGCTAGCACGATGCATTGAGCAACATTTGCATCATCTATCCACTTACGATATACAACATGTTCATCATTATGTGCATCACTAGCAGGTTCAGTAGGATTAGGTGAGTCAATCACGTATTCCAGCTTCTCAATCCTGAGAACAATTCTCAAGTTTTGAAGCCAGTCAGCATAATTAGGACCAGTCAATTTGTGAGCATCTAGTATGCTCCTGGGTGATAGTGCAGAAGACATAACGTACAAAGTAAATCTGTAAATGATAAACACATAACAACACTTAGCAAATATTCGATTTCATTTCAAAACACTATATGAATCGGGTCTTTATTCATAAGTGGCTCCCACTAGTTTTCCTAATTTATTCAACCCCCTACGTGAAAAATTAAGCATTTATAATGCTAGTGGGAATAGGGATCCTACATTCCATTACATGACCCCGGCTGTAGCACGAACCGCCATGTAATGTTCAATAGGCAGACAACTCTTGTCAATTACATCTCATGTTATTCCCTAATCAAACTTTAGCCTCTTGAATAATTGAGTCTCGGCTGTAGCACGACAAACTCAATATTCTAAGTCAAGTCTAACCCAACATTCCATACAGTTGAATCAGTCCCCAAAGGCCCACGGCTGTAGCACGTACCGACCTTTAGATTCTTATTCAATGTACACATCTCTATGTAATAGACAAGTATTTCTTATTTTGAAATCAAAGCCCTCGGCTGTAGCACGAACCAACAATGATTCAAAAATAAGAACTACTTTTCTATCATGTTGGAAGGCTATGACCGACACAAGCCCGTTGTGTCATTGGCCAATTACTACTTGATATTATTTAATTTTAGAAGGATTATATTACGTTACAATCATAATCATATTATAAAGAAATTCTTCCTTTTAAATTAAATATTTCAAATCAATAATCAATAATCAGATGATTCCCAGATCGGGTGGAGCATTGTCAAGAGGCGTCACTTAATAACCCTTTCTTACAGATAGAAATCTGTTGTTGACAGAATCATCCTTTCTCTCATATCGAAAATTCATATTCAATTACGTGTTTCACAAACACAGGAATCTCATGATTGTATTCATAATATTGTTATTAAGGTTATGAAACAATTTCACTATACTAGGTTGTCTAACAAACACCTTATGTTCATTTAAGTTCACCTACATCTATCATCGCATGATAAACTAAGCATATATCACATATATCAACATGAATAAACATCAAGGTAGGCATGTTATATCCTCTAGCACATTAGTCTAAGCATTATACATCTCTATGTATCACATGAAGCATTTAAAAGCAATTAAAAACAGTCAAAACAGCTTTAAAACACTTCATGGAAATATAAACAGTTCAAAACTTTTATATAAACTAAAATTGATCACTCCATTAGATCCGTCTCGGAAAAACGAATCCAACGGTATATTGCACGCCCAAAACGGAGTTACGAAACTCCCAGAAAATCAATTTTAAAATCAACAGACGGGCTGTAACGCATTACAGGAACGCGTTACAAGCCCTGTAACGCATTCCGGTGATGTGTTACACCCCTTTTAAGCCATTAAAGGGTGTAACGCATCCCGTGAATGCGCCACAGGTGTGTAACGCATTCCCGGAATGTGTTACACCCCTATTTTTTTTTTTGTTTTTCAGCAGCCGCCTTTTGCTTTCCTCGGAAAACGAGCCGCCTGACACCTGACTTTTCTCTGTCTCTTTGCTTCCGTGCAGCCAGTCAGATAGCACAGCAGATGTACAGATTGATAACAGATATATACATACAAACAATTCATATATATATATAATTATTTAATTACGAATTTAATTACAAGAACTTCAAAAATTCATAATAAAAAATCTATACATCTTAAAATTATGAAAAAAATACCCAGACGATCTACAACACTTGTAGAACCCAGATCAACATTCAAAATTATTCTGAGAAACAATTTCTCATCAGACAAAATTAATTCATGATATAACTTGTAAAAATCATAATTAATTCATACAAGCACATAAAATTCTGAAATTTTTACCACAGATCTATATGAATACAACCTGTGCTCTGATACCATTGTTGGATTTTTAACGCAGCGGGGGCATGGTAAAACACTTTTACACATATAAAATCCAAATAAAAGCATATAAATCGTGAATAAAAATTCGAGGGATCGAATCTAACCTTTTAAAATAATTCGGAGACAACGATCAGAGATCCATAGCAGTTGCTCCTCAAGTGTGAAGCACTCCACTGGTATCCACCAAGAAAACGATGTTAAGGAGGAGGAAGGAGGTGGAGAGAATTGGGTTTTCCAAACTTTTTGGGTTTTCGGGTTTGATGTGGGTTAGAATAAAATAGGGTCTATAATAGTGTATTTATAGGCAAAATTTTCAGCTGAAATTTTCTCATAAATAATATTATTATTATCCCATTTATTATTCTCATTAATAATTAAAACACCTTTTAATTATTAATCCTTTTTCTAAACACTTTAGAAATAATTCTCTCTCTTGATTTAATTTCCAAAAATTAAATCCTTAATTAATAATATTAAGAACTTTTCTTAATTAATTTATGATCAATTAAATCTCATTTAATCAATTATTAAATTTGCCAATTAATTATTTATTTCATAAATAAATAATTATTAGCCATTATTAATTAATTCCTCCACCATTAAATCATTCTCTTTTTATGGTGTGACCCTGTAGGTTCAATATTAAGCCGGTAGTAGAAATAAATAATAATAAAACTATTTTATCATTATTTATATAAATTCTCTAATTTATTAAATATGATTAATTAATTAATCACATTTATTCTACATCGTGAGGGATACTTCTCAGCATATCGCGACTATCCAGATAATATGAATTCACTTCTTAGAATACCAAGAACCTATTCAGTGAATAGTTACCGTATAATAAACTCCTTCTACCCTACAATGTTCCGATTAAATACAAGGCATGGATCTCGTGTCAAGCCTATCTAATTCAATCACTTGCTTACCATTTACTATGCGTAGTTCTATGCAAATTAGAAACTCCTTTCTAATTTCATTCACTCTGGCCAGAGATTCCTGAACTAGCATAAGTGGATCAGCCTTGAACATTCGCTTCCTTCACTGAAAGGGGTAGATCCTTTATTGATCATACACTATCTTCGTGTACAAATTCCTATACCCAGAAGAGCCCTAATAATTGTCCCTGGAGACTAAGAACTAAATCAAAGCATAGTTCAGTGTATACAAGATGACTATGATGACCTCAAGTGTCTAAGGATACTTGTACAACTATCACTAAGCGAACAACTGCTGACACATGAGTGAACTCCATCAGTTGTTCAGCTGGGCGAGTCATGTTCAGTGAACTTATTCCATAATAAGCACCTACATACTAGCTATAGTGTCACCACACAAATGTCTATGAGAACATACATCCTTCATAATGAAGCAAGCATAGTATGTACCGATCTTTGCGGATTATTAATTACGAGTTAGTAATCCTATGACCAGGAACTATTTAAGTTTAGAGTTATCATCTTTTTAGGTCTCATTATTATGATCTCATCATAATCCATAAAAAGCTTTACTCTAAACTATGGTATATCTTATTTAAACACTTAAATAGATAAAGCCCGTAATAAAAACAAAACAAGTCTTTATTAATATCAATGAAATCAAAACAAATTACATAAAAGTTATTCCTAAATCCTAATACATGATTGGACTTAGGACATATTCCTTTCAAAAGACACCTACGGAAGTACGAAGTTTTCTAGGATTAGCAGGGTATTATAGAAGGTTCGTCAAGGATTTTTCAAAAATCTCCACGCCATTGACCAAGTTAACCAGGAAGAATCAGAAGTTCGAATGGAGTGCAGAATGTGAGGATAGCTTTCAAGAGTTGAAATAGAAATTGGTAACCGCTCCAGTGTTAGTACTATCAGATGACCAAGGGAACTTTGTGATATTCAGTGACGCTTCACATAAAGGATTGGGTTGTGTATTAATGCAACACAGTAAGGTGATCGCATATGCGTCAAGACAGTTGAAACCGCATGAGTTGAAATACCCGACACATGACTTGGAACTAGCCGCCATAGTGTTCGCACTTAAGATTTGGAGATATTACCTCTACGGAGAGAAGTGTGAAATCTATATGGATCACAAGAGTTTAAAGTACATTTTCACTCAGAAGGAGCTCAATATGAGGCAAAGGAGATGGTTGGAATTGGTCAAGGACTATGATTGCTCGATAAATTACCATCTTGGAAAGGCGAATGTTGTGGCCGATGCACTAAGCAGAAAGGAGAGATTAAATATGATGGCAACACCAAAGGAATCGTCTGAAGAGATTAAGAAATTTGGTTTAGAACTTTGTGATTGTGGAATAGTTGAAGAAGTTTGTCGTGCAATGACTTTTCAGCCAACACTAGTGGAAAGGATAAAGAAATGTCAGGAAGAGGTAATGGAGAAAGGGAAGAATCAGCTAACTGGATAGGAGATTAGTACTCAAAAGGATGAGCAAGGGATACTAAGGTTTTCCTCAAGAATTTGGATTCCTCATGTACCTGAATTGAAGAATGAGATCCTGCAAGAAGCCCACAATTCAAGGTTTTCAATCCACCCGGGAAGCACCAAGATGTATCGGGACTTAAAGCAGAATTTTTGGTGGCCAAATATGAAGCGAGACGTGGCGGAATGGGTTGCGAAGTGTTATACTTGTCAGAAAGTGAAGGCAGAACATCAACGACCAAGCGGATTAATTCAGCCCCTAAAGATTCCAGAATGGAAATGGGAAAATATTGCTATGGACTTTATATTAGGACTACCGCGAACGAAATCCGGACATGACGCTATATGGGTTATAGTTGATCGTCTTACGAAGTCAGCGCATTTCCTTCCAATTAATGAGAAGTCGTCATTGGACAAATTAGTTCATCTGTACGTGCGCGAAATCGTACTAAGGCATGGAGTATCTGTATCGATACTTTCAGACAGAGATCCTCGATTTAACTGGAGATTCTGGAAGCAAGAAAGTCTTGGCACGAAGTTAAACATGAGCACGGCGTACCACCCGCAGACTGATGGTCAGAGCGAAAGGACAATTCAAACAATCGAAGACATGTTGCGCATTTGTGCAATCAATTTTGCAGGAAGTTGAGACGACCACTTGCCATTGATTGAATTCTCTTACAACAATAGCTATCACTCCAGTATTGGCATGCCACCATACTAAGCTTTGTAGGGGCAAAAATGTAGATCACCGACAAGTTGGGATGAAGTAGGAGAAGGAAGGATTCTCAGATCGGAATTGGTGTAACAGTTGCATGACACAGTCAAGTTAATTCAGAGAAGGTTGCTTGCTGCTCAAGATAGACAGAGGAAGTATGCGGATCCAGCGCGTAAGGATGTTCGATTCCAAGTTGGCGTAGCTGTTTTGTTGAAGGTGTCGCCTAGAAAAAGGGTTGTCTAGATTTGGCAAGAAAGGGAAGTTAGCACCTAGATATATAGGTCCTTTTGAAATTTTGAGTCAAGTGGGGAAGGTAGCCTACGAGTTAGCCTTATCACCTCAGTATCAGCATGTACATAATGTGTTTCATGTGTCATTGCTTAAGAAGTACAATCCTGACGCCAGCCATGTGATAGAATATGAACCTGTAGAAATTCAGGCAGACCTGTCATTTATGGAGCAACCTGTCAAAATACTCGACTGGCAAGAGAAGAGTCTTAGAAACAAGTCAGTAAAGTTAGTAAAAGTACTTTGGAGGAACCCCAAGGTCGTAGAATCGACTTGGGAGTTAGAGTCTGATATGCGTTCCCGGTATCCTCATCTGTTCTCTTAGATTCTGGGGACAGAATCCTTTAAGGGGGAGAGGATGTTACGACCGGCATTTTCGTGTAATATTATCTATGGATTTGGTATAATATTAAAGCCGAAAGTAAATATGTTCAATGATTGTACGTTTGTGTGAATGAGAATTTCTGCATTATAAAATTTTTATGTGTAGTACATGATTTTTCAAAGCAAAAGTTTATTTATTTCCTTTATTCTTGATTTATAAGGAATATTCTAAGCCTTGGAGAAATTTTCTTTTAAAAGAAATTTTGTTCACAAATTTTGAAAGTGATTTTATAAAATCTCTAAAAATCCAAATTATTTTATGGTATAAATTTTATAATTTTTGAACTTTTATTTTATTATATAAAAATAAATCTTTAAAATTAGTTGTTTAATAATTATCAAATTACATGATTACCCTCGCATGCAAACTCTCTTTTATTCAACCAAGGGGCAAGGAGGGCATTTCCAACCCCACTCACTTTCATTCTACTAGCCACATTACCATTTTGTCCTTGCATGCAAATCTACCTAACTATGTTGGAAGGTTATTCTTGTAATTTCTCTCATCCACTCACTTATGAGAAAATAAAAACCAAGTAAACATGACAAACACTCCACTTTCACTCCACTATTTCCACACTCTTCCCCCCCTCTCCTCTCGGCCTTCCCCCTCTCCTCTCGGTTTTTTAGCCGAAACCCTACCCCCTCCCCTTTTCTTCATTCCTCATTCAAGCTCCCACCTTCCATACAAGTAAATATTACTCCCTATATCATGATCATATATAATTCAAAGAGTTTTGAGTAAAAAGTTTAAGTTTTAAGTTTGTATGTCAAAGTTTTAGTTGGAACGTAAAGTACAATCTTGATTCTTATGGATTTAAGGTTGTTTTTGAGAGGACTACAAGGAATGGTGAAATGCCAAGTCTTGAGAAAGAGACTCTTGATGTTGAATGGCCATTTCCCTTCCATTTCATTCGGCCATGACCTTGAGGGAGTCGAATGAATGGTTCTTGAGATTATTCTTGTTGCCTTGTTCTATTTCTATGTGTTTTTGGTGGTGATAACATAAATTTTGTATCAAAAAATTGATAAAACATTTGCATGCTAAGTGATCATCTAGATATAGATTATTCTAGGCTTGCATGTCGATTTCATGGTAAAATATATTTAGAAAATATGTTATTTTGGTTCATAGGACTCGAAGTCATGCATGCATGTAGATTTCTCTTGGAATGTTGGAAGATTTTGATCATTTGGGAAGATTTTGTTAGTAATCTTTAATTTCAGTAGGGATAAGGCATTAATCTTGATTAGTTCTCCTTGATATGTGGTAATAATTCTTATATATATTTTATAAAAATATATAACTTGTTATTTTCAAAAACTTGATGACTTGTAAATTGTGTAATGTGATTTCCTTTGTTTTGCTATGTTGCACCTTAGGTAAGGATGATATCCACTAAGATTATTTTGAGTGCAAGGGAGTTAGTTCAGTATATCACCATAGTTAAGTCATGGTTTGGGTATTTGGGTTGTTGGTGCTTGAGTTTGTGAAGTAAAAACCTTGGAGAAAGGAGAGTCTTAGTTTCTGCAGAAAATCAGTTTAGTACCCTGAGGTTTAGAGTGAGTTTTGACCATGTCATTGTTGTGCAATTTAAGGCCCAAGCCACCAGAATCTAGCATTAGGAGTATATAAAAGGTTTTAGGTGTTGGTTGGAGGTTTGCAAGTCGTTTGGTTAGGTGCACAAAGGGAATCACAAAATCTGTCCAGCAGGGGACAGTTTTGTTGCAACTTAGCAATATGAAGTTTTGACCATGTCATGGGTAGGCCCTCATTAGGCCCTGTTGGGCCTTAGTTAGAGGGAGTGTCAGAGAAGTTTTTCCAGCCATAGTTCATAAGATATGAGTTAGAACCATGTGTCAGAAGTTAGTTCAAGTCAGGGCGTTTTCTGCCCAGAAAAACAGGGGAACCATGGACTTTAAGCTTAGGCCCAAGGAGGCCCAAGCTAGGCCCTTGAGCCACATCAAGTTTGGGAGATGCCTTATGGTCAGAAGAGTTTAGTGTAAAAGTTTTGGAGGTAAACATATAGTTTAAGGGTAACTAATGTACTCAAGAAACTATAGATGTCATTCTGAAATTTACTCCAGTGAGCACTTCCACTTATCACATAGTTTTAGAGCACTTATGAGTAAGATCTAGGTTGACCACTATGGTTGTAAGATATTATAAAGCCATTAGAGAAAAAGGTCCAAGTGAGAGTTAATAGGTTTTGGATTGTTTAGTAAAGGCACATTGAGTAAGAAAGCCAAAATTTGGAGACTTTGTCTAGTATAGCGACCAAGTGACTTAAGTTGTGAGTCGAGATCATCCAAGCCTAGTGTTGCATTATAAAGTGTGTGATATTATTTGGTATTAAAATATGATATGTGAGTATATGTGGCTATGTGTACGATACGATTATATTTATAAGGTGAATATAAATTAAGTGCATATAGGCCTTAGTGCAATTTGTGTTTAATTTCGGGTTGTAAATAGGTTAAGTTGGTGAGAATATATTATAATGAGGATTATTATTATTTATGTAGGATCTCGAGACGAGGGTAAACTTGCCATAAAAGTCGAGTGAAGCTTCCAGTTGCTCCTACCAGCCAGACCAGACCAGCCTTTCTCAAGGCAAGTGAATCAACCTGTCTTTCGTATTCACTACAAATAGTTCATATATATTGATGCGATTATCCTGAGTCATTTTGATATACTTGAACCAAGCGTTTCTTAAGTTTATCTTTGAATTATATAGAAATGCCATGAACCCTCAAGTACGTATTGCAAGTAGATCAAAAGTCTTATCATAATAGTATATTAAAGTAATTGGAATGCCACGATAAAATAAAGAGTTGTTATAATACTTGATTGATCCTCTTGATTAACATGCTAATGATTCCTAAAGTATTGATATCTCACCCTGATGCTTGAACCCCTATAGAACTTTACCTTGATACCTAAAAGCCAGAATTTCATCAAAGTTGTCCATAATTGATTGATACCCCTCTTTATTACCCTAAAGTTTGACAATCCTGATATACCTTGAGCTAAAGATCATTTCTTCATACCTTAACACCCTTAGTATTCATAAAGCTTATCTTCTTGATGTTCTAGCACTTGTACCTTGTCGGAAACCATTGCTTTAAGCCTAGTTTAGCATTACTCTTTCATAATATCCAATAGCCTTGCTAAATTTCCTTGTCCAAGTTTTTGTATATGGAAACCTTTCAGTTACCCTAATAGAGTAAAGTCTAGTGGATCATGGCCCTGAGATTTCGTATCGTATTTCCAGTGTTTCAAGTTGATCTATAATCCCTTGATAAAAATGTATATTGTTTAAAGAGATTTTGTTATAAATCGGCATCAGTTTTTGAAAGGATTAAAATGTGGATTTTCAGACCCAAAGGGGGATAAATGTTTTCTTTGAATAGTGGATCTGGACTGAGACACGAGTCCTTTCCACACTTATATTATAGGCTTAAAAGTTGCCTAGGGATCCCATTAATGTTTTAGAACCCAGCGAGGTTCGGGATTACTTCGCGGCTGATCATCGGCTGTAATCCGTAGCGTCATAAAATGATTTTGATTAAGATATGATTTTGAAAATGTTTTGATACAAGCAAATGATGCCATCACCCAAAGTTTTATCTCTTGACATTATTGGTTATGTCTTTACATTGTCATTCTTTAATATATATCTCGATTTATGTCATGTATCGTATTGTTTAGCACTTGTTGAGCATTTGGCTCACTCCTTGCTTTACCCTGATATTACAGCTAGCAGCTATGGTCAGATTCAATCAGATGGCACGTAAGACCTGTGACGCTGATGTGTATGTTCGAGCTCAGGTAGAATAAGAGATAGTTTTATGTGAGGACTCGATATTAAAATCAGTTGTAATAGATGGTAGTGTTGGGCTGTTCCAAACCCTAAACTGTAAGATCTTGGCTTTGGTTATGTTCACTTCCTTTTAAATATTGTAATAGTTATATTTATTTTATTGGTTAAGTTGGGGGTGTGACACAAATACTTGCAATATAGAATAAAAACTGTTAGGAATATTTGCAATTATACTATAAGGAAGGGTAGAAATACTTGCTTTATCAATCCGCTTTTACTTTACTAGCACTTGTCAATTGGTTCCCACTCACTGACCACTTGTTTTCCCTTTCTATGTCTCACTTCCTCGGTTAAACATCACATATTTTTATCAATACTACTTCTCATCTCATTCTACAAATTACAAGCTTTTAACTACCCTTCGTTTCACCCAAATCCGACGTACGGATTGAAAGTTACAGCCAAAACAGTCAAATAATGCGCGTAAAGTCATATTATATATCAATCAGTTCACGTATAGCACATAGCACGTAAGATATTCGATCAAAATAATTATTCAAAGAAAATTCGGGGTTAAAATGAATTTTCAGGTATTTAATACGAATTTTTGAACATTTTTTGGAATTAAAACAGGTCTCTAAATCATTTTATAATTAAATAACAGGGTTCGAACACCCGAATCTGACTTTAAAATGATTTAATAATAATTATCGAGCTTTAAAAATAATTTAAAATAATATTTTAAAGCTCGAAACTATTTTTCGAAATTTTTAAATCAAAAAGAATAATTAAATCTAATTATTAAATCAATTAAAATCAATTAATAATTAATTAAAATATTTAATCAATTAATATTAAATTAATTGATTAATTAAAATAATTAAAAACTAATTAAAATTAATTAATAAAATAAATGAGATTTATTTTTTCGTAAATATATAATTAAAAGGAATTTTCAGAATTTGAAATAAATAAATAAACATTTTTCTGATTTTTAAAATAACAAAATATTGTTTTTGAAATATTTTTAAACAGGAGGGACTGAAATGCAATTAATGTGAAAGGTCGGTGATGAAACTGAAGTTTCACCACCACCTTCAACCTCCGCCACCGGCAGCCATGGCCGCCGCCACTAACCTCGCCGTTGGCGACTTTAAGTTGCCCAGAATCATACAAAATTAATAGGAAATGATTGGTACGTCTCTAGGAACTTGATGCTGGCCTCGAAATGTTCAGAAATGCAACCAAATGGCCGGAAAATGGGGTTGAAGCTTCGCCGCCGGCGAGCTTCCTAAGTTTCTGGTGATCGATAACGCCTTCGTTTGTGAGTTTGATTTTCAAGAACGCAGTGATTTTAGGGGGTTTTCTCTGTATTTTATCAGTTTTAACTGATCGATTATGATTATATGAATAAAATGAAATAAGAAAAGGGTTGTTTATATTTATGGAATATTGGTACACGTTGGATCGTTTTGGATCGAAAAATAAGTTACTTAGCCGTTAAGTAACTACAAAAATGATCCGATTTGATACTATATTAGATAATTATCCAAACTGGGCTTCTTATAAAACATTTTATATGAAAATAATGTAATATTATCCCTCCTTTTGAGAACACGGGTTTTGTTGATCTATCGAAATGATTATCGTATCGAAAATTTAGCGTCGGGACGCGTACGGGTCAAACCGTAATCCGGATCGAAAAAGTCAAAACACAGAAAATGTCCAGAATTATCATATTAAGTTGGGAAGGAGTTTTTTGAAGAGATTCTGGTTGTAAAAACATAAAAACGGTTGAAGTTGGACGATTCCTGGCTTTATAAAACAGTTTTGTAATTATACAAAAAATAATTATCAAATCTATAAATCATTTATAAATCATATAAAAATCCAAAAATTACTAGAAAAATATCACAATTATCTATATTTTATTCTGGACATATTAAAATTAATATACTCATATCTTATCACATATAAACATCTAAATATTATTATCAACCTTCAGATAATTCACCGAAAATTCACATAATAATCATTTATTGATAAAAAAAATTATACGCTATATCCCGGAAATATCCTTCCCCCTTAAAAGGATTATGTCCTCAGAATCTCCTAAATAAACAACTTGGGGTACTTTTCTCGCATATCACTTCCCAACTCCCAGGTTGACTCTTCAACCTTTGGGTTTCTCCACAATACTCTTACTAACTTTATAACTTTATTTCTCAATACATTTTCCCTCTTTTCTAGAATCTCTATTGGATTCTCTACATATGATAAATTTGCCTGAAGTTCTATCAGCTCATACTCGATTACATGCCTGGAATCTGGATTGTACTTCTTAAGCATTGACACATGAAAAACATTATGAATATGCTCCATGTGCGGGGGTAACGCCAATTCGTATGCTACCTTTCCAACACGTTTCAAAATTTCAAAAGGTCCAACGTATCTAGGACTTAGCTTTTCTTTCTTTCCGAATCTCGATAATCATTTCCACGGTGACACTTTCAGTAACACTAGATCTCCTTCTTTGAATTCCCTGTTCTTTCTGGACTGGTCTGCATATTTCCGTTGGCGATCTTGCGCTACAATTAACCTTTTCTCTATGACTTCCACAACTTTTTTTGTCTGTTGCACTAATTTGGGTCCAAGTATCTTACGTTCTTCGACTTCGTCCCAATATACTGGTGATCGACATTTACGTCCATAAAGAGCTTCATAAGAAGGCATTTCGATACCAGCATGATAACTGTTATTGTAAGCAAACTCCCCTAAAGGCAAATGTTCATCCCAATTTCCTTTGAAATCAATGGCACAAACACGTAACATATCTTCAATAGTCTAGACCGTTCTCTCGCTTTGGCCGCCAGTCTGCGGATGATAAGCCGTACTCATGTTTAACTTAGTTCCCAAACATTCTTGAAAACTTCTCCAGAATCTTGAATTGAATCGTGGATCTCGATCCGATACAATAGACACAGGGACTTCGTGACGGACTACTATTTCCTTCAAATACATGTGAACCAACTTGTTCAACGAGAATCTTTCATTAATTGGCAAGAAATGAGCTGATTTGGTTAGTCTGTCTACTATAACCCAAATAGCATCATGGTTCGCTTTCGTTCTTGGTAATCCGACTATAAATCCATAGCAATGTGTTCCCATTTCCATTCTGGAATCTCTAACGGTTGTAATAATCCATTTGGTCTCTGGTGCTCCGCTTTAACTCTTTGACACGTGTAACATTTACTAACCCATTCCGCAATTTCTCTCTTCATGTATGGCCACCAATAATTCTCCTTTAAATCTCAGTACATCTTGGTACTTCCTGGATGGATGGAATACTTTGAGGTGTGAGCCTCCTGTAGATTTTCATTCTTCAATTCTATCACTGGTGGAATCCAAATTCTGGAAGAAAATCTGAGCATACCTTGATCGTCTTTCTGAGTGCATAACTCTTCTCCAACCAAATGATTTATATCTTGATCCATTATTTTCTCTTGACTTTTTTTTATCTTTTCTAGCAATTCTGGTTGAAAAGTCATGTTATTCATCTTTGCTTCATTAGGCTTGCAAATCCTGACTTCTAGTTCCAATTTCTAAAATTCCTTGTATAACTCTTCAGGTATTGTCAACACATTCAACTTCTCTTTCCAACTTAATGCGTCTGCCACCACATTCGCTTTTCCTGGATGATATTTAATTGTGCAATTATAGTCTTTGATAAGCTCCAACCATCTTCTTTGTCTCATGTTAAGCTCTTTTTGCGTGAATATGTACTTCAAGCTCTTATGATATGTATAGATCTCACATTTTTCTCCATATAAATAATGTCTCCAAATATTCAAGGAGAATACTATTGTTTCTAGTTCCAAGTCATGAATAGGATACTTCTGCTCATGAGGTTTCAGTTATCTAGGCGCATATGCAATAACTTTATCATGTTGCATTAAAACACAACCTAATCCCTTATGAGAAGCATCACTATAGATTACGAAATTCCCTTGATCATCTGGAAGTGACAAAACAACTTCCGTGATTAGTCTCTTCTTCAATTCTTGGAAACTTTCTTCACACTCCTCGTTCCATATAAACTTCTCATTTTCCCTGGTGAGCATTGTCAAAGGTGTTACAATTTTTGAGAAATCTTGTACAAATCATCGATAATATCCTGCTAATCCCAAGAAACTTCATACTTCTGTTGGTGTTTTTAGCCTTTCCCAATTCATAACAGCTTTGATCTTTGCTGGGTCCACTTTGATCCCTTCATTACATACTACGTGTCCTAAGAATTGAACTTCTTGTAACCAAAACTCACACTTTGAAAACTTGGCATACAGCTTCTTCTTTCTTAAAATTTCCAAAGATATCCTTAGATGCTCCGCGTGATATTCCATTGACTTTGAGTAGATCAAAATATCATCGATAAATACAATTACAAACTTGTCCAAATATTCCTTGAAAATTCTATTCATCAAGTCCATAAATGCTGCTGGGGCATTGGTCAATCCAAATGACATCACTAAGAATTCATAATGACCATACCTTGTTCTAAAAGTTGTCTTTGGTATATCTTCAGGTTTAACCTTCAATTGGTGATATCCTGATCTCAGATCAATCTTAGTGAAATACTTGGCTCCTTTCAGCTGATCAAACAAATCATCGATTCGAGGTAATGGATACTTATTCTTGATCGTAAGCTTATTGAGTTCTCGATAGTCAATGCATAACCTCATGCTTCCATCCTTCTTCTTAACAAATAATACCGGTGCATCCCATTGGGATACACTGGGCCTAATTACTCCTTTTTCAAATAGCTCTTGTAATTGCTTTGCTAATTCCTTCATTTCAACTAGCACCATTTTGTACGGGGCCTTAGATACTGGTTCCGTTCTAGGTGCTAAGTCGATTGCAAATTCGATTTCTCTATATGGAGGAAGTCCTGGTAATTCGTCTGAAAACAAGTCTGGAAATTCATTTACCACTGGAATATCTTCCAGTTTGCTAGCTCCTGACTTCTATCTATCACATACGCAATGAAATGCTCGCATCCTTGTTGCAGTAACTTTTTAGCTTGGATCATTGTCAAGAACTTCTTTGCTTGCTTCTGACCTTTAAACGTCACCACTTTCTCGTCTAGCGTCTTCAAGATTACCTTCTTATTACGACAATCTATCTTAGCATCGTGCTGAGATAGCCAGTCCATTCCTAAAATAACGTCAAACTCTCATAACTTAACTAGTATCAAGTCAACATCAAACTTATTGCCAGAAATCTCAATCTCACAGTTTGCACACACTTGGGTAACAGATTCACGCTTCTGATTTGCTAATTCTACCATCATATTTTCACTTAGCAATTCAATTGGACAATTCACCTTATCAACAAAATTTTGAGAAATAAATGATCGAGTTGCTCCCGAATCTACTAAAACTTTAGGACATAAAGAATTCACAGTAAGCGTACCTGCCACAATATCAATGTCCATGATAGCATCTTTCACAGACATGTCAGAAACTCTAGCTCAGGAGGTTCATTCACTGCTGGAGGGGCTCTCATAATTCTCAGCGTATTATTGACTGGAGCTGGTGTCTTACAATCCCTTGCGATATGTCCTGTCTTTCCACACTTGAAACATGTATACCAAATTGCTGGAACTCTGCCTGTCTGATTCCTCGTAGGCTGATCCTTGTTGACTAGCTCTCTAGCTGGTTGATTACGACACTCCCTTGAATAGTGCCCCTCTGGTTTCATCTGTAGCAGACCACATTCATCTTGTTGCACACTCCTCCATGCTTCTTTCCATATACTTGACAATCTGGTAAAACTGGCCTTTACTAGGCTGGTTGGTTCCCAGTGGCTGGACGATTTCCTTGTCCTCCATTTCCTGTATTCTACCTATTAAAATTCCTTCCGGATTGAAACTTGCCTTTTCTTTGATTAAAATTCGGAGACTTTCCTGCTTGTGACTGTCCTTCATTTCCTTCAAACTTCCTTTTCTTACTTTCCTTTTCTTTCTGAGACATTTCACTCTCTATCTCCGCAATCATAGCTTTCTGCACCACCCCCGCATATGTGTCCAATTCAAATATGGTCACCTTCCCACAGATCCATGGCTTCAGACCTTGTTGGAATCTCTTAGCTTTCTTTCTATCAGTGTCCACATATGATGGCACAAACCTGGACAACTCCTTAAACTTATTTTCATAATCTTCCACTGACATATTTCCTTGCTTTAGCTCCAGAAATTTCAATTCCATTTGATCCGACGTACGGATTGAAAGTTACAGCAAAAATAGTCAAACAATGCACGTATAGTCAAATTATATATCAATCAGTTCACGTATAGCACATATCACGTAAGATATTCGATCAAAATAATTATTCAAAGAAGATTCAGGGTTAAAATGAATTTCCAGGTATTTAATACAAATTTTTGAACATTTTTCGGAATTAAAACGGGTCTTGAATCATTTTATAATTAAATAACATGGTTCGAACACCCGAATCTGACTTTAAAATGATTTAATAATAATTATTGAGCTTTAAAAATAATTTAAAATATTATTTTAAAGCTCGAAATTATTTTTCAAAATTTTTAAACCAAAAAGATTATTAAATCTAATTATTAAATCAATTAAAATCAATTAATAATTAAATAAAATAAATTAATCAATTAATCAATTAATATTAAATTAATCGATTAAATTAAAATATTTAAAAATTAATTAGAATTATTAAATAAAATAAATCAGATCTATTTTTAAGTAAATAAATAATTAAAAAGAATTTTCTGAACTTAAAATAAATAAACAAACAATTTTCTGATTTTTAAAATAACTATTGTTTTTGAAATATTTTTAAACAAGAGGGACTGAAATGCAATTTATGTGAAAGGTGGGTGATGAAACTGAAGTTTCACCACCACCTTCAACCTCCGCCACCGGCAGCCAGGGCCGCCGGCACTGAGCTCGACGACGGCAACTTCAAGCTGCCCAGAATCATACAAAATTAACAGGAAATGATTGGTTCGTCTCCAGGAACTTGATGATAACCTCTAAACGTTCAGAAACGCAGCCAAATGGCCGGAAAATGGGGTTGAAGCTTTGCCTCCGGCGAGCTTCCCCAGTTTCTGGTGATCGATTCCGGCATCCAAAACAAGATTTGTTAACATGGTTGAGTTGGTCATGATACGATCTATCAGTTTGTACTAACCATTCATACCCAGAATCAACCAAATTAAAAATCCCAAATTTGATTAAGAACATTCAAACAATTAAAACCTTAATTTAACGTGTCGAGAATCAAACAACAATTTGAACATGTTATTGAACACTAAATCAGTCATATAATATACCAAGATGACCAAGATAAAATTATCTACATAATTCAAACATCAAATCATATCAACAACATCAAGAATAAAATTTCATAATTTAATCTTTAATTAATTCAAATTAAGATAATTAATTAAGAAAATACCCTTGATTCCTGCACCAAAAGTGATGATTGATTCAGAAAGATTTTTTCGAGAGCTTCGATTTTATATATGACATGCTCAATTCCGAATTCAATAACGCCTTCGTTTGTGAGTTTGATTTTTAAGAACGCGGTGATTTTAGGGGGTTTTCTCTGTATTTTATCGGTTTTAACTGATTGATTATGATTATATGAATAAAATGAAATAAGAAAAGGGCTATTTATATTTATGGAATATTGGTACGTGTTGGATCGTTTTGGATCGAAAAATAAGTTACTTAGCCACTAAGTAACTACAAAAATGATCCGATTTGATATCTTGAGTAGAGGATGCCGTGAAATAAGCATTGGCCTAACAAAGAAAATATGAGTTTGAGTATAAAGGGCCGAGCCCCCAAGGAGTGATCCCTATAATATTTTCCAAGTTCTAAGAAAAAGAGAACTTAAGAGAAAATTTACACTAGGAGAAACATACCTGATAGAGGGCTTGAGCTCCCAGCATCTCAACCTCGATGAGTTTCTCACCGGAAGAGACGAATAAGAGGTCAGGAGGAGTAATACAATTTTTCGACCGCTCAAGAGCAAGAGCCGGGTTGCCGAGAATGGAGTCGTTGGAAGAAATACCCCATCCAGGCCCGAAAGGGATCCTAACACTCCCATCAAAATCCTTGGTCCTCTTAAGGACATATCATGACGCCTCGAGGAAGGCAGGGACCTTAGGAATATGGTTGGCCTTCTTGATGGCATCTCTGGCCATCTTGCCTGTAACAACATCGCTCGGCTTGGCTTTGGCGTCAAGAGCCTTAGCAGCTGAAATAAGAAGAAAATAAATAGATGTAAGAATAAACTTGCGCAAAGTAAGGGAAAACAAGGATAAATACCCTTTATAGAGAGGCAGCTAAGGCCAGCCTCGACAAGCTTGACTTCTGTCACGAACTCCCAATAAGGGGTCCTCCCGTCGTCGTTAATAAGAAAGTCTCGGGCATGAAGTTTGGCATCAGAAAGGTTGAGAATGAAGTGGGAACTATCAACTGGACTACTAAAGTCATGTCTGAAGTATGCCCCTCAGTCTCCATCCTTCCAATCAACGACCACAAACTTCTTGTTCCAATTGTGGTTTGAGTCATTGAGGGAACTAGTGTTCACCATTTGAGGAACGTGGGCTCGGTGTTGAATCACTACCCAACCAGGCCGAGTCATAGGATAAGCCTTCATCATGAAGATACTACGGAACATTGTCACACTCAAGGGGATGCCTAAGTCATGGCATCTCACTATGAATAGAATGATGAAAGACCACCCGTGTAACACCCCCAAATCTGGGGTCGGGGATCCGGGTTGTCACGAGTTCCATTTTCCTTAATAACACCCAGTCTTAATAAACAATCAACTACTCTGTACTGTGACCCCATAATAAACACACACACCACAATTTATAGTCTCAGAGATGAATATCCAAAAATAACATGAGTCATTTTATTCCAAAATTATATGCCATTACACCTTAAAAGGGTTTCTGAATAAATTTACATTTCTTTGCCATTATTACAATTCATATTATACATAAGTCTGGTTCATCAATAGTTGAAAACCTAGCCTATTGGTAGCTCCTACCTCAGCTACGGCGGCATCAATGCTTCCAGAAAACTGCGGAACATTTTCTAACCGCTTGCGAATTGGAAGCTTGGTCTTGTTCATCTTTTCTATCTATTGTTGTGTGATGAAAGAAGAAAGCAAGGGTGAGCAACAAGCCCACCAAAATAATATGTATAATAATGAACAATGTATGAGCATCCTCATAGTACTCATGCAAGTCTTGGTCAAGAAGAAATGAACCAAGCTGATATCTTAATGCGACCAAGTCGCAAAATATTCAGTATATATATACATATATACTTTTCACAATCTTTGAAATCCTCTGACATGTATAATATACACAGAGTTCCAGTTTATAACGGTATAAAAATATCGTTGCAAGGTGATCTCATATATATAACCTTGTCTCAACGTTTTTCTGAAAATCTTTGTCATGCATACGATAATCATTAACTAGATATAAGTTTAAAAGATGAAGTTACAAGATACTCCAATATACTTATATCTTTTCTGAATACTACTTGAACTACCACCATTCAATATATAAATAGTCATCCCATAGATTAAACTACAAGACAAAACTTGTATAGAATCAATCTTTAAAATATCATCAAAATAAAATGAAGTTACGAGATACTTCATTTGATGCAAACATCATTTTGAAGACTTGACCCTGCCAACACTCAATAATCGTCCAACCATAGCCTTTCTATCGAAGTGCTCTGGGTAGTGTTGCAGAAATATCCAATTGGATGATGAACTCATTAGGGGAGTTTGCCGCGCCAGGAAGACCACTTACGATGATCAGTCGTAGTAGTGCAACCCCATCATTTTCTACATGTAGAGGAGAACCTGTCAGATTTACTTGTCAACCGAACACTGGACTCCTAAGGAATGTACCGTCTTGCGGAACTTCCAGGAAATTTGGGCCAATATAATAAGGCTGGGCCGGCGCCACTCGACCACTTACGCCACTCCTAGTTCAGATGAAATCCATGACTCTGAAACGTAAAGCTCGTCCCCACTTTCCCCAAGTAGAAACTTGTTGATACGGCTCCACCAAGAAGTCGTATCTAGTTGGAAAGGAAAACTCACCGATATTTCCCAGGCGATGCCTGTTAATGGATTAACTTGTTCCAAGAATTTTACTTCCCGAGTATTGGGTAAGTAATCAAAACTCTTTTATCAAAATAGCAACCTGGTTGCGAATATAAAACACACCACAGAGCCGGATCCCTCAGGTTTTGAGCGAATACTTAATTCCCTTTTGAAAGGAAGATCTTAAATATAATGAAAAAAATGAGTTTTGGGGTCCGCTCTAACTTTTAAAACCATTTTGAAGACTCACAAACATTTTTAAGAATGTTTGGAGTAATGCTGATTTAATGAAATAAATCAGTCCCAATTTATTAGAAAATATCCGAATATTATTATTTAAATAATATTCTCATAAAGAATAATCTTTATAAAAATAATTGAAGTAGAAGTTTTAAAACTTATACTTGCAATGAATATTAAATGACCAAAGATATACTTATACGAAAGTACTATCTTTATTTGAATAATCAAAAGTAAGTTTGATTATCGACACATTATTCTTTAATAAAATAAAGAATAATAATTATATAAAGAATCGGAGTCATAAATCCTCGAATGAATATTCAAAATAATATTCATTAATAAAATAAATGGAGTCATAAGCCCTCGAATGAATATTTAAAATAATTTTCAATAATAAAATAAACAGGGTCATAAGCCCTTGAATTAATATTTAAAATAATATTCATTAATAAAATAAAGTTATCGAATAACCTTATTTGATTCATAGTTTTAAAAACTATTCATATATATATATAAATATATATATATTATACTCGGAAGCATCGACTCCCGGTTTTAGAAAAATGTTCACCTTTGGGTCCCCTATACTAAGGGTATATGCAAATTACCGCTTATCTCTAGCATAGGTATTATCAACTGAATCAATAGATATATGTATCAAGAATACGAAATAGGCATGCATATATACCATATCACATACTACAATATATCGCAAGAATTTGCTAAATAACCATTATGCATCTATCACTATATAATGCATGTACATATGTATACATCACAACAACAGTATAACTGATAGAAAACTTACCTGAGCGACTGGGGGATATAAATGTCTTGGGACGAGTTTGGTAACCTATAAGCAACATATAAGTTGGGATTAAACCAAAGTCACTTATAAATCTATACTTTAACCAATTTAGACTCTAACGCTCGCTTTGCGCTTACTGATTCTCTTAAGTCGCTCGAGTACCCTCGGCTCCACCATTTTTAATAAATTAACCATTACGAGTTTTAAGGCGATTCTTTCGCGAGTGTCTTACCAACTGACTAACACACTTTACATAAATGTTTTATACTCCAATTAGTCTTTTTAGGTCTTTAACCTATATTTCAAAGTTAGGCGAGGGGTAATGATTCGTTCGCGAAACGTCGTTACTTAAAACGGCCATTTCTCCTAAACCGTACATCGGAATCAAACGAACTACATATCAAAATGAAGCTCGTAACATGAGCTATCTAATAATGGCAATGGTCGAAACCTAGCGGTGAGTTCACGGGTCATAATGTTAAGAGCAAAAACAGTCTAAAGTAAATTGGACATTATGACGGCTATGTTTACGCGATTACCAATTTTATTCTACTCCAAACCAACCCACAATCAACTCACAATCAACATCCCAACCAAACACCATCCATAATTCACCATAACAGCCTCAACAACTCAAAATTATCAATTTATACTATTCTCAAACATTAATTTAAACTATACTTAAGTTCATTAATCAATACTCCAAGAATTACAACTCCAAAACATTACAACACCAACTATCCTCTACATTCATAACAAACAAGCCTCTCATGAACTATAATAACATAACTAAACCTAATACTCAAGTAAAGTTAGGGTTTGGAGGGGTTATACCTTCCTTGGAGAGTGGAGAATCAAGTAACTAGCTTGGAATCACCCTTAAAAGTCCTTATCCAAGCTTAATCTAAACAAAAACTCAAGAACAAAAATTTTAATTCTTGAAAAACACTATTCACCATCTTCTTCCATGATTTTTAGGAAGAGATTGTGAATGAATTTGGAGCTTAGATTCATAGGATAACTATATCTAAGAACAAGGAACCTTGGATAATTACCTCACGATTTAACAATGCTTGGAGCTTGAATTTGGATTTTCTTATCCTTGAAAATGAAGGAAAGCTGAGAGCTTGATGAAGAAATAAAATAATTTTGTGTTTTGGTGAAATGATTTGTTGGTTGGTTGATTTTGATTTGTTTTGTTTTGTTTTCTTACCTTTTACTATGGTAACTTTTGTGTGGTTCTAAATCAACCAACAACACACTTGCTTTGGTCATGCATATGTCACCATGTGATGTCACCCTCACACCTTTGTCCTCTTCTCATTGATTTGATGACATCATCCCCACTAATCTCTTTGATTAGCTTCTAATTACTTGGCTAATGACCGCTGATCTGTTATACGGTTCGCTTAACTTTCGTTTTCGTTTATCGTTTGAGGGATCATACCCGGGATCTTATTGCTTGGGTTCCCTTAACCTTTCTCAATACATTATATTTCTTTTATGATCCTCTCTTACAATCCTTGAATTTAAATCTTTTTTATCCTGTTACCTTATACTCAATTCTTTCGATATCTGGTGGATTTTTGGGAAAAATCAAAGTGTTCGGATTTGGATTCTGACGATCTTTACATACACTTATTATAACGACTCGTATATTTTTATATTGTTTAAATGTGTAATTATTAAATAATTACATAAACAAAATATGTCTGCGGGTTCTGTCAGCTGGATATTATTTTTGTTAATATTTTAATTAATTATGTGTGATTGTTGGTGTTCTTGTATTAATTGTGTAATTCGTTGTAAAGTTGTGTTGTGTCACCTTTATATTTAAAGGTGATTTTATTCAGAATTTATTTCCATAAATACTTGGATCAACTCTAAAATCATTTTTATTGCTTCATAATTTTAATAATTATTTTTAGGAGTTTTTAAAATTGAGAAATCAATATTTCATCAATTATTTAGCCATATACGATTTTCTGATTTCAATTATTTGTTAAATCCATATTTAATTCTGGGATTCTTTAAAAATTACGAAATTTATATTTTATTAAGTTTGGAATATTCCGAGAATTTTAAAAAGTATTTTGGGAATTTTTGGGATTAATTTCACCTGCGCGTCGATCCGTTTAATTGATAAAAACGGGAATAAATTTCATTTTAGAAATTATTCTAAAAATTACGAAAATTTTATTTGATTAATTTTATTTAGTTCGGAAATTTTGAATCCAGTTGGGAATTTATTTCAAATTTATATTAATTGTGAATTGTATCGTTAAACAAAGTACAGGTCAGATAATAGTTTGTTGCGGGGTTTAAAAAAAAAAAAAAAAAAAGGGGCAGGGGGTGGTTTTAGTCGGGTTCAACCCGTTTATTTTTCTGCAGTTCATTTTCCTCTCCTCCTTATCCCTCCATTTCTCTCAATCTCTCTCTCGTTCTCTTCAATCTCTCGATCTCTCACTCCTCTGTCTCTGTAATACTCTCTCTCTTCTCAGCTCTCTTCTGTGTTTCTCTCCCTTTCGTTTTCACCGACTGCTGCCTGCGTTTTTCGGCCGTTTTCCTCTTTTCCGGTTGGTCCATGCCTTCGGTTAAATCCTGTAAAGTATATATACATATATATGTGTGTTCCATGTATATGTGTGTGGTCTGTGCTTTCTTTTTTCCCCCGATTGTATCGCTGTCCTTGTGTTTCCAGCTCCTGTTTTCCGATTATGTTGTGTCGGTGGGCGCATTATAGTTACGCATGCGTGTCCTGTCTGAATTGAAATTATTTTAATTATATTATTTAATTTTCTGCAGGAATATTTTGAGTTATATATGTGAAATAAAATTTATTTTCGTGTGGGAAAATTTTATTTTAATCGGCGAAGTTTGCGTTGGAAACCCGGGAAATTACTCGGGTACCCGCGAAATTTTGCCGCCGTCCGCGATGACTTTTTACGAGTGGACGGTGGACGATGATGAATCATTTCTGAGTCCTACAATTTAAAATACAAAATACGATTAAACCATAAAAACACGGCTAATAATTAATAATTGTATTTAATTGGTAACTGAGAATTTTGGACTGATATTGATGACTGAAATCGGTGGTTGGGTTTGGATTGCGATTGATTGTAGTTGTGTTTGTTTGGACGTCGGGATGTTCGACGGGTAGTCCGATAAATAAAGGAGGTGTTGCCCGATTTCCGGAAAATTAAATTACGGAAATACGAGGCCGTACCCAATGACTATCGGGACTTCGATCGGTTATATGTACGTACCTTATACGAAATCTGATGATGTGTTGTGATGAAATACTTTACAAAAATCGATAAACCTAATTTCATAAAAGGATAAATATACCTATTTCTGAAAATGAACACGGAACCTACTTTCGAAGACGTGAACCCTAATTGATACTTTTATTATTATATGAAGTATGTTACGAGTCTGGTTTTGTTAACGTTTGGGTAGATTGTTAGCGAGGATATGTCAAGCATAATCAATGGTCTAAGTTAGGGTGTTTCGACTTTGTAGGTGCTAGTCGGAAAGCCTAAGAGTTGACGTTGGATAGCCTAGTGGACAGTCGACGAGCTCAGTAAGGTTCCAATCGAAGGACCTGAGTGTTGAAGTCGAAGCCAGGGTAATCTAGTGGTTACGCGATAAATCCTGAGCGTTTATGTCGGCTCAAGGTCAATCGATATTATTTGTAAAGCTCTGCAAGGCAAGTACCCCTGAACAAATATTTTACGGTTGAGTATATATGAATAATTGTGGATTAAAATTATGTACTGGAACAGAATGATTTAAATTACGTATCCCCTGGGTTTCAAATTTTTGTTAACTTGTGTTTTGGGGGAAAAGTAACTTCTGAAAATGCCTATCTCTAAAATTTTGAATAAAATGAAAATGTTTTAGAAAATGTGTTGTGTTATAATTGTTTTGATAAGAGATAGGTAAGTGATTTAGAAAACTGGATAAAAATGATCAGATAATTGGATGAGTGTGCGCAGAAGGCCCGTAACGGCCTGGAAGTTAGCGTAAGAGGCGAAGTGGTTGCGCACCCTGTTATAACCACCAGCCCAGCGTGACAGAGACCTAGCTAGTCTCTGAGTTCCGGAACAAGTTTCATAGGATAGCCTGATCAGCTGTCTCACCAGGGATCATCCAATACCTTTATATCTGAGCAAGTTTTATAGGTCCTGTGATGGGACAAGTTTTATAGATCCTGTGATGGGATAAGTTTTATGGTTCCCGTAACGGAACAAATGATTTTGGGTCCCCGTAACGGGACAAATGGTTTTATGGGTCCTGCGATGGGACAGAAGATTTGAAAACGAAAGAAGCATGCTAAGATTGAAATTGATATTTATGCACAGCACACACTAATGATTTGGTTTTACAGAGCATGCTAGTTTTGATATCCAGTTCATACATGTTTTACTTGTTTTATAGCAAGTTATGATTTCTGTTCCTATAATTATTTATCATAAACTGTCTTTGATTACTATTCATATAGTGGTACTGCTGAGCAATTGATTGCTCACCCTTGCAACAATGTTTTGTATATGTATTACAGATATCTAGGAGATTCTTCAGTGGTAGTCGGGGCAGAGTTCCAGTTCCTTCCGTGTCAGGCTCCTCTGAGGTAGTTGTGTTGGACCCAAGCGGGTCTGTTGAGTTGCTGAATAAAGATAGTATTGTTGAATTGTCCTTAGTAAGTTGGTTTTGTGATGGTTGTAACCTAAGTCATACTTAAACCTAGAAAAGGTCTTGGTAAAGGGGTCGAGATTATGTATAATTAATAATTTGGGTTATATTGTTTATTAACACTGTTGTTGGTGACATCAACTCCTGACCCCGGGGTTGAGGCCGTTATAGGTTGGTATCAGAGCTACAGGTTTGAGTCCCTGATTTAGGTTAGGAATAGAGTCAGAAGAGTGCAAGAAGGTTTATTCTATATAGATATGAGTCAGCAACTCAACCAGAGGAGCAAGTCTGTGAGTTTAGTCAAGGGTTCGAAGGCGTGACCCTGATGTCTGTTGGGGATTGGTTGGAACTGCCCTAGGTTTAAGCAAGTCTCCCGTATATATAGGCATCATTGGAAATGTCTAGTTGAGGTTTCTAGTTTCTTTTCTCGAGCAAGCGAATCTGATCATGAACGTTCAGGTGGAAGGATAATAGTCAGCGGCTGCCATGACAGCCGAGTCTCATGGTGAATGTTGATGAGTATTGAGGTTTCTACCTTGTACCCTCATATTTCTTTCCTCAGAGGTTCTATCGGTTGATTGGGGCAAACAATACATATGATGTGACTATTTGTTTGTGTGACAAAGAGTCTGGTGAGACGCCACCGAAATATGTGTTGTAAGCTGTATGGTACTAAGATTGGCCGTCTTACGTACTTGTATGGTTGCTCCCAGTCATATCCGCATTTCCTTCATGTTACTTTTAGAATAAATTATCTTGACTTCGAAATTTTATTTGGTATTTTATGGAAATGAATTTTCTTCAGTAATCACAATGGTCAGATCGTCCTAGTTATGGAAAGTAAATGAAGAATTGACCGTCAGGAGAAATAAAAGTTTTGTGTCTGGTTGTTATTTTGGAATGATGGCAGCAGAAAGGATTTGTGATCCATTGGGAAAGGTTGTTATCTTAGAAAAGTTAATTCAGTGGTTATCGAGTCTATGGCAAATGATAGGGAATCGGTTTTAGAAGAATGATTGGCTGAAACTTGGACTAGTATGCCTAACAGAGGTCCTTAAGTTGACCTAGTTTGCAAGGTTACTTGTTGGTAGTAGTGGCTGAAATAGCCAACCCCATTTTATTATGTTGGTTAGTGATACCTATGGTTATTAACATGTTATGTGTCACAGTATTGTGAACCGTGGAGTTGAGTGGTGAAAGATGGTTAGTATACTTGTTGGTGGTTTGGTTGATGTTGATGGATTGTTATGGTTGTTGGTTGAATATTGGTGTCGGCTTGAGTTCGACTGGTAGACAATAACATAGAGGAAATGCTGCCCAAATTTTTGGAAAATACTCTACCTTTATGGATACAACTTATACTTTTGTGTGTTACTGAGGTTTCTGTTGATACTCCAATTGAACAATTAAAAGAGAGAGTTGGTTAATTATACCAATTAATGGTCAGTTAGATAGAAGTCGGTTCCAATTAGAGTAAGTCAATTTCTGACGTGATTTTCAGACCTGGAAACAAAGAACGTTCGATATGTCATATGTGGTCATAAGGATCATTATGCGTCGGAGTGCAATCCAGAAAATTCAAGAGTTACTTGTTACCAATGTGGGAAGGTTGGGCGTATTGCAAGAAGTTGGGAAAATGGTTACTCAAGGTACTACATCCCAAGGGTCAACATCTAGCACAGTTAGAGGCAGAACTTCCAGAGTGACCAAAAGAACGAGCATTTAGAATTCGGACGTAGTGCAGCTGACCTGACACCCTTTGATCTAGAGGAGTTGATATGATTTTAGTAACGAATTGGTTTTCCTTTCATAAGGCAAAGATTAATTCAGGAGAAGCGAATAGTAAAGTGTATGGAAGCCAGTAGTAGGGTGAGTTGCTAAAAGAAGGAGCAAGATAAGAAGCTCTTCCAATCGTGTGAAGAAAGGAGTTAATAAGCTAAAGAGATAAAGTAGATCCACCTTGTGTAAAGATACGAAGTAGAAAATACTTAAGCTGAAGGAAGTTGAGTAATATATAAATATCCTGGAGTTTCTTGGAAGGCCAGTGAGACGAAATAATTAGTTCGATAATTGTAAAAGATATTAGTAAGGAAAGTGAGCATACCAGATATAGTCCCTTGGTTTACACCAGAAATGTTGCTGAAAAGAAGGATGAAATTATGAGAGTATGTAATGATTATCGGGAGTTTAACAAGATGACGAATAGGAATAAGTAACCCTATTAAGAATTGATTATTTAGGTGACCTAATTCAAGGAGTGTGTTATTTCTTGGAGATTAACTTAAGATCCAGCCTGAGGACGTATCAAAGATGGAGATTAGAATGAGTTATGAGCATTGTAAATTCTGGTGATATTATATGGAGTAGCAAGTGTATCCGTTGTCTATAAGGAATTGAGGAACACGGTGTATAAGGAGTACTTGGATAAGCGAATTGTATTTATTGATAACATCCTCAGCTATTTAAAGATTATAAAAGTCTGTGTAGAACGCTCAAATATTTCCCTATGAAGATTAAAAGGGAAGAAACTATACGCTAAATTTTCCAGAATGAATTGTAGCTGAGATAAACAAGGGATACCGATCGTTTCATCAAAGATCACCTAAGCAAAGTCGGTGTCGTAACAGGTGCCCTGCACAGATGAAAGGGTTGAATGTGATTAAAATCACTGAGGAGTTAACAAAAGAATTGGAAAGAGTGGAATGTAAAGTCCAAATACCTAAAGGTGAGAAGAAGTGAAGATATGAAATTATTTTCTAGTCTTAATGGATGGAAATGAGTAAGAAGTATTCGAATGTTTGGAAATTAAATTGAATATGAGTACCATCTATCATCCGTAGACGAAGGGCCAAGTTATCATTCTAGTGGGGGAATGCCACCTTGCGAAGCCCTGTGTGAGTATAAGTGTGAGTTCCCCTCTATTGAGAGAAAGCGGGAGTAGAAATGTTATTAGATCCTGAGTAATTTCAGCGCACCAAGGGCGTAGTGGTGTTGATTCGAAAAGGAGTTGACGCAGCTTGTGATGGACAAAGAAAGAAGATGAATTTGCATCGAAAAAGAGATTGGTTAGGTCTGATTAGAAGAGGCGAGTTGAGCCCTAAATATATGTACCGTTGCAGGTATCGAGGAAGATAGATGAAATGCTCAAGGGTTAGCATTTTCATTACAGTTGCAGTAATTTATAGTGTGATCTGCATATCATTGTTAAAGCGATATGTTCTTAATTCAAACCAAATCATTGAGTAGGAGCCAATGGGCTCTTGTCCAAATTGTTCTGCATGGAATGATCGACTCAGATCCTAGATCGTTATAAGCGAGTCCTTAGGAATAAGTCCATATCCATAGTAAGTGTGCTTTGAATGAATCCTCGAGTAGAAGAGTCTACTTAGGAGTTGCAGTCAGATATGCTTGACAAATATCCTCACTTGTTTCGTTAAAAATCAGATTCTGAGGACAGAATCTTTTTAAGGGGGTAAGATTATAACGACTCGTATATTTTTATATTGTTTAAATGTGTAATTATTAAATAATTACATAAACAAAATATGTCTGCTGGTTCTGTCAGCTGGATATTATTTTTGTTAATATTTTAATTAATTATGTGTGATTGTTGGTGTTCTTGTATTAATTGTGTAATTCGTTGTAAAGTTGTGTTGTGTCACCTTTATATTTAAAGGTGATTTTATTCAGAATTTATTTCCATAAATACTTGGATCAACTCTAAAATCATTTTTATTGCTTCATAATTTTAATAATTATTTTTAGGAGTTTTTAAAATTGAGAAATCAATATTTCATCAATTATTTAGCCATATACGATTTTCTGATTTCAATTATTTGTTAAATCCGTATTTAATTCTGGGATTCTTTAAAAATTACGAAATTTATATTTTATTAAGTTTGGAATATTCCGAGAATTTTAAAAAGTATTTTGGGAATTTTTGGGATTAATTTCACCTGCGCGTCGATCCGTTTAATTGATAAAAACGGGAATAAATTTCATTTTAGAAATTATTCTAAAAATTACGAAAATTTTATTTGATTAATTTTATTTAGTTCGGAAATTTTGAATCCAGTTGGGAATTTATTTCAAATTTATATTAATTGTGAATTGTATCGTTAAACAAAGTACAGGTCAGATAATAGTTTGTTGCGGGGTTTAAAAAAAAAAAAGGGGGGGGCAGGGGGTGGTTTTAGTCGGGTTCAACCCGTTTATTTTTCTGCAGTTCATTTTCCTCTCCTCCTTATCCCTCCATTTCTCTCAATCTCTCTCTCGTTCTCTTCAATCTCTCGATCTCTCACTCCTCTGTCTCTGTAATACTCTCTCTCTTCTCAGCTCTCTTCTGTGTTTCTCTCCCTTTCGTTTTCGCCGACTGCTGCCTGCGTTTTTCGGCCGTTTTCCTCTTTTCCGGTTGGTCCATGCCTTCGGTTAAATCCTGTAAAGTATATATACATATATATGTGTGTTCCATGTATATGTGTGTGGTCTGTGCTTTCTTTTTTCCCCCGATTGTATCGTTGTCCTTGTGTTTTTCCAGCTCCTGTTTTCCGATTATGTTGTGTCGGTGGGCGCATTATAGTTACGCGTGCGTGTCCTGTCTGAATTGAAATTGTTTTAATTATATTATTTAATTTTCTGCAGGAATATTTTGAGTTATATATGTGAAATAAAATTTATTTTCGTGTGGGAAAATTTTATTTTAATCGGCGAAGTTTGCGTTGGAAACCCGGGAAATTACTCGGGTACCCGCGAAATTTTGCCGCCGTCCGCGATGACTTTTTACGAGTGGACGGTGGACGATGATGAATCATTTTTGAGTCTTACAATTTAAAATACAAAATACGATTAAACCATAAAAACACGACTAATAATTAATAATTGTATTTAATTGGTAACTGAGAATTTTGGACTGATATTGATGACTGAAATCGGTGGTTGGGTTTGGATTGCGATTGATTGTAGTTGTGTTTGTTTGGACGTCGGGATGTTCGACGGGTAGTCCGATAAATAAAGGAGGTGTTGCCCGATTTCCGGAAAATTAAATTACGGAAATACGAGGCCGTACCCAATGACTATCGGGACTTCGATCGGTTATATGTACGTACCTTATACGAAATCTGATGATGTGTTGTGATGAAATACTTTACAAAAATCGATAAACCTAATTTCATAAAAGGATAAATATACCTATTTCTGAAAATGAACACGGAACCTACTTTCGAAGACGTGAACCCTAATTGATACGTGTATTATTATATGAAGTATGTTACGAGTCGGGTTTTGTTAACGTTTGGGTAGATTGTTAGCGAGGATATGTCAAGCATAATCAATGGTCTAAGTTAGGGTGTTTCGACTTTGTAGGTGCTAGTCGGAAAGCCTAAGAGTTGACGTTGGATAGCCTAGTGGACAGTCGACGAGCTCAGTAAGGTTCCAATCGAAGGACCTGAGTGTTGAAGTCGAAGCCAGGGTAATCTAGTGGTTACGCGATAAATCCTGAGCGTTTATGTCGGCTCAAGGTCAATCGATATTATTTGTAAAGCTCTGCAAGGCAAGTACCCCTGAACAAATATTTTACGGTTGAGTATATATGAATAATTGTGGATTAAAATTATGTACTGGAACAAAATGATTTAAATTACGTATCCCCTGGGTTTCAAATTTTTGTTAACTTGTGTTTTGGGGGAAAAGTAACTTCTGAAAATGCCTATCTCTAAAATTTTGAATAAAATGAAAATGTTTTAGAAAATGTGTTGTGTTATAATTGTTTTGATAAGAGATAGGTAAGTGATTTAGAAAACTGGATAAAAATGATCAGATAATTGGATGAGTGTGCGCAGAAGGCCCGTAACGGCCTGGAAGTTAGCGTAAGAGGCGAAGTGGTTGCGCACCCTGTTATAACCACCAGCCCAGCGTGACAGAGACCTAGCTAGTCTCTGAGTTCCGGAACAAGTTTCATAGGATAGCCTGATCAGCTGTCTCACCAGGGATCATCCAATACCTTTATATCTGAGCAAGTTTTATAGGTCCTGTGATGGGACAAGTTTTATAGATCCTGTGATGGGATAAGTTTTATGGTTCCCGTAACGGAACAAATGATTTTGGGTCCCCGTAACGGGACAAATGGTTTTATGGGTCCTGCGATGGGACAGAAGATTTGAAAACGAAAGAAGCATGCTAAGATTGAAATTGATATTTATGCACAGCACACACTAATGATTTGGTTTTGCAAAGCATGCTAGTTTTGATATCCAGTTCATACATGTTTTACTTGTTTTATAGCAAGTTATGATTTCTGTTCCTATAATTATTTATCATAAACTGTCTTTGATTACTATTCATATAGTGGTACTGCTGAGCAATTGATTGCTCACCCTTGCAACAATGTTTTGTATATGTATTGCAGATATCTAGGAGATTCTTCAGTGGTAGTCGGGGCAGAGTTCCAGTTCCTTCCGTGTCAGGCTCCTCTGAGGTAGTTGTGTTGGACCCAAGCGGGTCTGTTGAGTTGCTGAATAAAGATAGTATTGTTGAATTGTCCTTAGTAAGTTGGTTTTGTGATGGTTGTAACCTAAGTCATACTTAAACCTGGAAAAGGTCTTGGTAAAGGGGTCGAGATTATGTATAATTAATAATTTGGGTTATATTGTTTATTAATACTGTTGTTGGTGACATCAACTCCTGACCCCGGGGTTGAGGCCGTTACACTTATATACCACATAGAGTACTAATAATATCTCAGAAGATCAATAAAAGAACCCCTACATAGTGTGGTATGAAAAGTTTTCTTATTTAGCATAATCAGCAAAAGCACTATTCAAAAGGGTTTCAAAAATTCCGAAAATTGGGGTTATTACAGTCTCCCCTCCTTAAAAGGATTCCGTCTCGGAATCAGACAGAAAATGAATAGGGATAATTTCTTAGCATTGCATTTTCTAACTCTCAAGTAACTTTTCCCACATTGTGGTTCTTCCATCAAACTCTGAATAGTTTGATAACCCTTCTCCTAAGCACTTGTTCCTTTTTCAATCTATAACCCTTCCTGGTTGCTCCATATAGGTTACGTCTGGTTGTATGTCTATGCGCTCATATGCCCCTATTTATCTGGCATCCGAATTATACTTCCTTAACATTGATACGTGAAACATGTTATGACTTGCTACATATTCGGGGTTAGGGCTAGCTCATATGCTAACTTCCCAATACGTCTTAATATATCCAAGGGCCCAATAATTCGTGGACTTAAACTTTCCTTTCTTTCCAACCCTCATCAATTCTTTTTAAGGGAATACTTTTAACAATACAAGGCTCCCTCCTTCATACTCTTTGTCCTTTCATTGTCAAATCAGCATACTTCTTATGTCCATCTTGGGCTACTCCCAGCCATCCTCTGATTAGATCTATTATATTCTTGGTCCTTTGGACCACTGCTGGTCCGAGCATCTTGCGCTCTACAACTTCATCCTAACATAAGGGAGATCGACATTGTCTTCCCTCAAAGATCTCATAAGATGACATCTCGATACCTGACATACGATCTATTATCGTGAGAAAACTCATCCGCGTTAAGTGATCATTCCAAATTCTTTCAAGCCTATTGCACAGACTCTTACTATAGCTTTTAGCATTAGAGCTTTTGCTTCTCAATACCCATTCTTTTCCAGTTTGTAGTCATTACTATCTTCTGTACAAAATACTATACTGGTTACACTTTTGCTCGTTAGCGTTCTATAACCTTTTAATAACCACGTCAACCTTAGTATCACGAACATGTTAGAATCGGAATACCACCGTACTGATACTACTTCCTTTAGCTGCTTCCATCTTCGAAAGCTTGGTCCTTCATATAGAAGTAAAAGAATTTATTGAGAGATCACTATGATCATGAACACTTGTTATATCGCATAGTTAGTACAGAAGGTGGCCAGCCTTTAGTACTTGACAAGCAATTAAACAATAGATGGTGTTCTACTAGGCTTCTATCACACAGATAGATAGTCAATCGGCAATACCTCCCCTTCTGGAAGGGTTGTTCTTCTCAGCTTATAAGAAATGAAAAGGAGAAAAAAGAACGAATTGAAAAGAATTGTATATATATAAAATATACTGCCATAAAATATCTGGCTTGGAATCTACCTCTGAATTATAGAGGTTCGTCATAGGAGAACAAATCATATACGTATATATATCAACATCAAGTATTATCGCATCGCATTTTACATGCTTAAATATTTTTGCTAAACCGTCCATCATTCTATGGATCCATGCTCTTCCTCGAGCTTATACACAATCACCTTTGAAACTCCCTCGACATCAAGAATCGAATCTGGGATCTCATTCTATACATCATCGTTACTAGAATTCTATGCTTGCACCACAACCTTCCTCGTATAGTAATATGACTCTCTATTGATAAGAAGGAATAAGTATTCAATAGGTAGATAATCTACTTAATTGATCTATCAATGATAACTTATACACCACCACGACCCGATTAATGGTACTCAATCTCAACATCCATTCCAATACAACTCTCACGGTTGTAATCAGCTCATTACTCGCAGAATCATTGCTGCATTACTATGGTACACCACTGACCTACTGTCGTCATTTACTTTCCATGAAATCTTAATATCTAACCATACGGAGTCCATACATGTCGTATAGAATTCTCCTAAGGAGTTAACATAATCACCATTCATAATTCATGAAGAACACTCCAAATTCTGACGTACTTTCATGACATGAAGCAGATAAAATTGCAGAAGAGTTTTAATTAAAGCAACAATAGCAGGTTAATACCATTCTTAATCATATGCCTTAAATAGAAGACTTAACTCAAAGGTTCGTCTAGTCCTTTTTGAAACATGGTCCTGGCTTATCTCAAGATAGTACCTTCTGAGATGGATAGCCCACTCATGGCAATTACATGAATTAAACCTTTACCAACTACTATTACGGTTGGGTATTGCACAGTCATCAGAAGGAATGTCAATCTTCCAAACCATAATACAACCTTCACAGCTTTAACCATCATCACTGTATTCTTTTGGCACAAGCACCTATAATTATCCTCTTACCTTTAAAGTGTCGACCACCTCTTTGGCCTTTCCTGATAGTAAAATTTCCTTACAGTCAATGTCATTTTAACCACCTCCAAATAAATTTTCTACCTCATTTCAATCACTGTTTATGTGAAGATGTTTTCCTTAAAATCTGACGAGTAAAAAAAAATATCATCATTTTTTTCCATAAGTTATTACCTCAGTCTTTAGAGGTTAATCACTGTCACGACTGACTCTCAATCATACTTAGAACATCTTTTATCTTAGGCCCTAATTGCCCTGAACAATTTCGACCTTCACTGGTTCGATCCATACTTTCTCGTGGTTTAACACGTGCCCCACTTGGCATCATTATAATTACGTCGTATTTCCTTTATCAACATTTTTATTCTTGAGAATTTTGAATATTACCTTTCTCCTTGCAAAACCTCTAAGGTTATCCTTGAATCGTTCCTCCTGTATTCCCTAGATACAGGGCATATCAAGCTACCATTTATTAATATCAGAATCATTGTCCATATACTTCTGAAAAATTTCTCCATTGATTTTTTTTAAAGGTTGTTATTACCTTAATCCTTTCCAATTCATACTGTCAAAACTCATACTATCCCTATTAAGGGTGAAATGCCAACCTTTATGCATTCCCCTAGGATTCATTTTAAGTTACCGATGTCATATCCTTAATTCCACCTTTAAAAGGTACATGCATCCTTCCGTGGATAAATCAAGTCATATATCCCTGATAAGGGTGTCTTATTCAATCATTCCCACCTCGATAGTATATGCCTAATTTCACAATAACATCTGTATTCAAAATGAGGTCAATCAATATGGCCTCCAAAAGATAACAACGGTTATCCGCTTTTCTTGCCTAATTTGGTAACAATAACAAGGATGTTCTGGAAGATATTGGTCGTGTTCAACGCGAACTTCTTCTTAATAATTCCGTATTTACTTTTGTTGTTTATCTCAACAGTCATCTCAATGTTGGGATATCTCTCATACCTGGCGTCTCCCTTCTTGGGTATCAAGCCACCGGTCTTACACTTCACATTCTTGAAGGTCACTTCCTTCATCCAATTTTCCTAATTTCTTACTTCCTTGTCTCCTCAGTCTATCCGTGTCTCATTATTTATCCTTCGAACTATCTCAAGGTTTCCTCGAATCCTCCCAACTTACAGGGGATAAAATATATGTATCTCTTATGCCTTCAACCATCAATTTAACTCATGGTGAATCACCCTCATCCTGACGATTACACACTTTTCTATTTCTATTGCTACGAGTCTTTAGGGTTTCCTCATACCCAACTTCCTTATCATTCCTCAAACTCTATTGCCTTTATATTCCTTTCCACTTCAGTTTCTTTTTATTTTCCTTTCTCTTACCATTATTTCATGAACCAACCCAACATAAGCATTGATTTCAAACATCCCGTCATTCTGGATTCGTGTCCTCAGAACGAATCTTGACAACTTTTACCACTTAGATTCATAATTCATCATACTCTTCTGCCTTTGTTCTGGCTCTAAAGCTTTTACACTATCTCCATAACCTTGGGAAGTACTTTCCTGAAAACAATTGACTGAACTTAAATCAGTTTATTATAATCTCTTGCTCCGTGCCTTCCTTGGCCTTTCACCAGTTGGTGGTCTCTCTCTTAGGAGGGTAAGTGACAAAAACACTCTTTTGTGATTCGTCAATCATTTAGAATCTCAAATGATTCCTACATTTCCTTTAGCCAGACTCTGGCCTCGGCTGGGTCAGCTATTTCCCTGGAACTCTGAGAGCTTAGCGACTTAAAGGTCCTGAAAAAATTTCACACCACATTGTTTCCTCAACGTGGTGGTTAGGGGTAAAAGTATAAGTTTTGTTTTAGGCAGGTCCATGGATTACCTAATAGGAGTACCATCCTGGTTCTTCCTATCTTGCTCGACTTCTGTTTTCTCAGTCTAAATATTTCTTCCTACTCCCCATAGTTGGGGTCATCTTTTAATTTAAAATCTTCATCTTCCACTTCATTATATTCTGGGTTCCTTATATCTTAATTGCGACCTCCCTGATTATCACTTTCAAGGTTTTCCCCTAATCTTATTCCTTGTGGGGGCATAATACTTGGAAAAATTTTTAAATCTCTGGATATTTGTCTTACTTACTTTGCTTAAGTCTTTCCCTCGTTCAGTCCTTGTTTGGTTGCAAATTATGAATTCTCAAGTTCGATAAACTTCATGACACTCTCTTAAGTGTTAATAGCGTAATTAACAATATGATCTTATCACAAACAAACTAATATGAACTGAAATTAACGAATATATACATAACCCTTTGTTCGAGGGTACATCAACTGAACACATTAAAGAGAATTACATCATTTGATCTGATCGCTTCTATCCCAAAAGTACTACCATAGATAATCATCTAGTCATTAAAACTTAATCATTCATAACTTAGGCTAATCCTCCAAAAGCGGTGCTACATGAAACCCTTGTCTGATCGCTCAGGCTCTGCACACTACCATGGATCAAGAAACGCGGGCACGCACGACATCCCTAACCTGCTCCATCACAGAGGTGATGAGGTCTAAGATAGTTGCAAGTAGAGCTGGATCAACCTGACCCTCAAGATGGCCTCTAGCTGTAATTCGGGTGGTAGCCTCAATCCTTTCCATGCTATAAGCTAGTCCTGCCGGAAGTACCCCGCCCTCAATTCTTGGTGCAGTAAGTCGATCCAACAGATCACTCCTAACCTTACGGGCCTCAGACAGGCCACCCAAAGTCATATAATATTCGGCGATAAGAGAAGCCTGAGTGGTTGCATCTAGCAGTCCATGGGGTGCAGGTGGTGCAGACCCAGGAGATCCAAATGGATAACCTAGCACGGTATCAGGTGACAATGGTGCAGGAGATAAAGGTGACATTTCCTCAGTAGGTGCTGGGCTCTGTACAGGGGAGGGAACAGGAATTGGTGGAACCTCATGGATGTCTTCAGGAACCTCTAGAAGAGGGTCTGATACTGGTATAATTGGTGTCATGGAAGGCCCCACTCCTTCTGCCCTCATTAACCTTTGTGCCCTTGGTAACTCTTCATCCTCTAGTGCCACCCTCGCGGCCATTCTTGCTCTGGTAGTCGCCCTGACTACGGTCATCAATTCCTCAGCAGTCCTCTCTTCATTCTCGTCAGGATCCTCCATGAGATCCTCCTCAGCCACAGTCCCTTCCGGGATAACATCCTCAATCACAACATTCTCAATATGAATCTCATCCGGTCCCTCATTAGGGTACTCTATCGAATTCACAATTTGATCTCCAACATGTAATAAAACATCCTCATGCTGATGCTTCTGAACCTCAGGGTTCGGTGCCCCGCTGCCCTATACGAGAACGAACTATGTTACTATCACGATATTTATAAGGGTTCCCGTAAGGGTTTTAACTGTCAGTGCTACTTTAAGTAGTTCGACTATGAACTTGGCAAGAGTTCTTATTATCTTAGTGAAATTATCATAACGCCACATCATCTCTGAGGTTTATAACGCTTGGCTCTGATACCATTTCTGTAACACCCCCAAATCTGGGGTCGGGGATCCGGGTTGTCACGAGTTCCATTTCCCTTAATAACACCCAATCTTAATAAACAATCAACTACTATGTACTGTGACCCCACAATAAACACACACACCACAAGTTATAGTCTCAGAGATGAATATCCAAAAATAACACGAGTCATTTTATTCCAAAATTATATGCCATTACACCTTAAAAGGGTTTCTGAATAAATTTACATTTCTTTGCCATTATTACAATTCATATTATACATAAGTCTGGTTCATCAATAGTTGAAAACCTAGCCTATTGGTAGCTCTTACCTCAGCTACGGCGACATTAATGCTTCCAGAAAACTGCGGAACGTTTTCTAACCGCTTGCGAATTGGAAGCTTGGTCTTGTTCATCTTCTCTATCTGTTGTTGTGTGATGAAAGAAGAAAGCAAGGGTGAGCAACAAGCCTACCAAAATAATATGTATAATAATGAACAATATATGAGCATCCTCATAGTACTCATGAGAGTCTTGGTCAAGAAGAAATGAACCAAGCTGATATCTTAACGCGACCAAGTCGCAAAATATTCAGTATATATACATATATACTTTTCACAATCTTTGAAATCCTCTGACATGTATAATATACACAGAGTTCCAGTTTATAACGGTATAAAAATATCATTGCAAGGTGATCTCATATATGTAACCTTGTCTCAACATTTTTCTGAAAATCTTTGTCATGCATACGATAATCATTAACTAGATATAAGTTTAAAAGATGAAGTTACAAGATACTCCAATATACTTATATCTTTTCCGAATACTACTTGAACTACCACCATTCAATGTATAAATAATCATCCCATAGATTAAACTACAAGACAAAACTTGTATAGAATCAATCTTTAAAATATCATCAAAATAAAATGAATTTACGAGATACTTCATTTGATGCAAACATCATTTTGAAGACTTGACCCTGCCAACACTCAACAATTGCCCAACCGTAGCCTTTCTATCGAAGTGCTCTGGGTAGTGTTGCAGAAATATCCAATTGGATGATGAACTCATTACGGGAGTTTGCCGCGCCAGGAAGACCACTTACGATGATCAGTCGTAGTAGTGCAACCCCACCATTTTCTACATGTAGAGGAGAACCTGTCGGATTTACTTGTCAACCGAACACTGGACTCCTAAGGAATGTACTGTCTTGCGTAACTTCCAGGCCATTTGGGCCAATATAATAAGGCTGGGCCGGCGCCACTCGACCACTTACGCCACTCCTAGTTCAGATGAAATCCATGACTCTGAAACGTAAAGCTCGTCCCCACTTTCCCCAAGTAGAAACTTGTTGATACGGCTCCACCAAGAAGTCGTATCTAGTTGGAAAGGAAAACTCACCGATATTTCCCAGGCGATGCCTATTAATGGATTAACTTGTTCCAAGAATTTTACTTCCCGAGTATTGGGTAAGTAATCAAAACTCTTTTATCAAAATAGCAACCTAGTTGCGAATATAAAACACACCACGGAGCCGGATCCCTCAGGTTTTGAGCGAATATTTAAATCCCCTTTGAAAGGAAGATCTTAAATATAATGAAAAAATGAGTTTTGGGGTCCGCTATAACTTTTAAAACAATTTTGAAGACTCGCAAACATTTTTAAGAATGTTTGGAGTAATGCTGATTTAATGAAATAAATCAGTCCCAATTTATTAGAAAATATCCGAATATTATTATTTAAATAATATTCTCATAATGAATAATCTTTATAAAAATAATTGAAGTAGAAGTTTTAAAACTTATACTTGCAATGAATATTAAATGACCAAAGATATACTTATACGAAAGTACTATCTTTATTTGAATAATCAAAAGTAAGTTTGATTATCGACACATTATTCTTTAATAAAATAAAGAATAATAATTATATAAAGAATCAGAGTCATAAATCCTCGAATGAATATTCAAAATAATATTCATTAATAAAATAAACGGAGTCATAAGCCCTCGAATGAATATTTAAAATAATATTTAATAATAAAATAAACAGGGTCATAAGCCCTTGAATGAATATTTAAAATAATATTCATTAATAAAATAAAGTTATCGAATAACATGCTTGAACTGTGGTAGTACTAATCATCTTGCTAATTCTTGCAGGAAGAATAAAGAGCTAAATAATGTTCCTCCCAAATCAGAGTTTAGGAATAGAACAGTTAGATATAAACCACAGAGTCCTTGTTTTCATTGTGAAAGTGTGTGACACTCTATTAATACATGTAAAGAGTATCACAGTTTATATTATGATTATTATGAACTGAAAGTGTGACGCCCTCCAAACCCGGGGTCTAGATTTGGGGGTCACTAGCCAATAAGCAAAACTAAAATAGGAACAGCGGAATAATATAATAGATATGACCCCTTGCATGCAACTGGATCGATCACATGTTATAGTATGGAACACGCACTAATACAAATAAAGTGTTATTATAAACCATAAGTCTAACTAGTTTTACAACTTATTCAAATTTTATTACAAACCTTTATACTATTCAAGCGTCCCAAACTGTCTACCTGGAAAAAAAACCAAACTATTTACAAGCATTCGACTTCTGATCAAACTTGGAACTCAAGCCTGCTCTGGCTTAGCTGAAAGATTAGAATAATAAACAAGTATGAGGGAAAGAAATGCTCAGCAAGCAGTATAAAGTTTGTAAGTGAACAACAATAACAATATCTGAGTAAAATCAGAAGCTGATATAAACTTTAAAGTTTAAGCGACATTTTAACAAAACACAATTATGCACTATGCTGTTTCTGATGATCAGTCATGAAACAACACCGGTATTTCGCAGCCATACCATAAATATAGGTAATGATATCCCTCAGCCATACCGTACCTATTGGATATCCATAAAAGGAATATACTCGCCTATCAAGATATTACACTTTCGTATAATATCTCACGCTGGACCGGTGCCTCGGCCTCTTACGCTAACCAATAACCAATTCACAAAACAATTTTGATCAAAGGAGTCGTATCAATGACATCCTTATCTATTCAACTCCCCATGTCATATGGTCCGGAGTTATCTTAACCACTGATGGTGAAATAACCAAAACAATTAGTCATTCGCTAATCTTAACTCAAAGTTTTACTGTATAGAGTAAATCCGGATATTATAGTTATTCACTATCTATCGAATCAAAAGATTGGTTCTAGTAGAATGATTGCTAGAATAAGAGAATGTCAATAAATATAGGAGTATTGATATTCGATGCGCTATCAGAGTATTTATAAACAGTTCTTATATTTTGAATCTGTAAAACAATAAGCTACTCTGAATTTAGAATAGGGGAGAATACTTTCCTGGTATGCTCAATAACTTTTTACTATTACTCTGCTTATAACTGCTGGCTACTACCTCCATCTAGTACTTGACTGTACTCCTTGCCACTTGATTCTATAAATAAAAGGACTATCATAATAGACAGAACCAAACTCAATCGACATAACTATACGTCTTGACATCTACCCGATCGTTTATAACTACTCATGGCATTTTAAGACTGCAAGCATATAGCATGCATATCACGTAACACGTAATCATATCATTCATGTTGGATTTTAATCGCAGCGGGGCATGGTAAAACACTTTTACACATACAAAATCCAAATAAAAGCATATAAATCATGAATAAAAATTCGAGGGATCGAATCTAACCTTTAAAATAATTCGGAGATAAATATCAGAGATACTTAGCAGTTGCTCCTCAAGTGTGAAGCACTCCACCGGTATCCACCAAGAAAATGATGTTAATGAGGAGGAAGGAGGTGGAGAGAATTGGGTTTTCCAAACTTTTTGGGTTTTGGGGTTCGAATAAAAATAGGGTCTATAATAGTATATTTATAGGCAAAATTTTCAGCTGAAATTTTCCCATAAATATTATTATTATTATCCCATTTATTATTCTCATTAATAATTAAAACACCTTTTAATTATTAATCATTTTTCTAAACACTTTAGAAATAATTCTCTCTCATGATTTAATTTCAAAAATTAAATCCTTAATTAATAATATTAAGAACTTTTCTTAATTAATTTATAATCAATTAAATCTCATTTACAATTATTAAATTTGCCAATTAATTATTTATTTCACAAATAAATAATTATTAGCCATTATTAATTAATTCCTCCACCATTCAATCATTCTCTTTTTATGGTGTGACCCTGTAGGTTCAATATTAAGCCGGTAGTAGAAATAAATAATAATAAAACTATTTTATCATTATTTATATAAATTCTCTAATTTATTAAATATGATTAATTAATTAATCACATTTATTCTACATCGCGAGGGATACTTCTCAGCATATCGCGACTATCCGGATAATATGAATTCACTGCTTAGAATACCAAGAACCTATTCAGTGAATAGTTACCGTACAATAAACTCCTTCTACCCTACAATGTCCCGATTAAATACAAGGCATGGATCTCATGTCAAGCCTATCTAATTTAATCACTTGCTTACCATTTACTATGCGTAGTTCTATGCAAATTAGAAACTCCTTTCTAATTTCATTCACTCTGGCCAGAGATTCCTGAACTAGCATAAGTGGATCGGCCTTGAACATTCGCTTCCTTCACTGGAAGGGGTAGATCCTCTATTGATCATACATTATCTTCGTGTACAAATTCCTATACCCAGTAGAGCCCTAATAATTGTCCCTGGAGACTAAGAACTAAACCAAAGCATAGTTCAGTGTACACAAGATGACTATGATGACCTCAAGTCTAAGGATACTTGTACAACTATCACTATATGAACAACTACTGACACGTGAGTGAACTCCATCAGTTGTTCAGCTGTGCGAGTCATGTTCAGTGAACTTATTCTATAATAAGCACCTACATACTAGCTATAGTGTCACCACACAAATGTCTATGAGAGCAAACATCCTTCATAATGAAGCAAGCATAGTATGTACCGATCTTTGCGGATTATTAATTACCAGTTAGTAATCCTATGACCAGGAACTATTTAAGTTTAGAGTTATCATCTTTTTAGGTCTCACTATTATGATCTCATCATAATCCATAAAAAGCTTTACTCTAAACTATGGTATATCTTATTTAAACACTTAAATAGATAAAGCCCGTAATAAAAACAAAACAAGTCTTTTATTAATATCAATGAAATCAAAACAAATTATTGAAAAGTTATTCCTAAATCCTCATACATGATTGGACTTAGGACATATTCCTTTCAATCTCCCACTTGTACTAAAGCCAATCACTCTGGTATCTAATACCCATCTTGTCTTTATGACGATCAAAGTGACTTTCATAAAGTAGCTTTGTGAGTGGGTCTGCTATGTTGTTATATGTGTCAACTCTAATTCAATACAATATAAGAAATGTTACCGCGCTCCCACTAACCCTTTTGTAGACGCATGGTTCATCTACGTTTTTGATAAAATCAAACTCTTTGATTGTCTCATCAAAACGAATGTTCCATCTACGAGAAGCTAGCTTTAAACCACATATGGTTCGCAGTAGCTTACACACAAGGTTTTCATTTCTCTTGGAAAGAAAACCATCTGGCTATTTTCCAGATCTCATAGTCATAGTAAGCAGCAATCGCAAGCAAAATCCGAACTGATTTTAACTGGGCTATAGGTAAAAAGTTTCATCAAAGTCAATCCATTGCCTTTGTTTGAATCCTTTTGCCACAAGCCTGGCCTTATAGGTCTCCACCTGGCCATCTGCTCTAATCTATCTTTTGTATACCGTATACATAGATTCCATTCCGGATTTCATGGCACTTTGCCATTTCTCTGAGTCAAACACTACTCATAGCCTCATTATAGGTTACAGGGTCGTCATCATCAATGATCGACAACTCATTATCATTCTTAATGACAAGGCCATAATACCTCTCAGGTTGGCGAGACTCTCTCCCTGATCTATGAATGGGCTGTTCCACAAAAGGTTGTTCAGTCAGAACAGGTGTTTCCACTTGATCCGTAGTAGTTTGTGCTTCTTGAACTTCATCAAGTTCAATTTTGCTCCCACTGTTTCCTTCAAGGATAAACTCCTTTTCCAAGAAGGTAGCATGTCTGGAGATAAACACCCGATGATCGGTGTAAAAGTAATACCCTAAAGTCTCTTTAGGATATCCCACAAAACTACATTTTACGGATCGATATTACAGCTTATCTGGGTCAACTTACTTGACATAAGCTGGACATCCCCAAATCTTAACGTGTTTAAGACTCGGTTTCCTTTCTTTCCATATCTCATACGAAGTTTGAGGAACAGATTTGGAAGGCACCATATTCAGTAAATATGCTGAGGTTTCCAATGCATAACCCCATAGGAATACTGGAAGATTTGCATAGCTCATCATAGACCGAACTATGTCTAACAAAGTTCGATTTCTCCTTTCAGATACCAATCTGGAGGAGTCCACTGGGAGACTATACCATTTACTTTGAGATAATCTAGAAACACTCCATTAAAGTATTCACCACCTCGATCTGATCAAATGGTTATAATACTATATTTGGTTGTTTCTCCACTTCATACTTATATTCTTTGAACTTTTCAAAGGCCTCAGACTTGTATTTCATCAAACACATATCCGAATCCAGATCTATCATCTATGAAAGTAATGAAGTATGAAAATCCACCCATGGCTTGCGTAGACATTGGTTCACATACATCTGTGTGTACCATTCCTAGCAAATTTGCAGCCCTCTCTCCATGTCTACTAAATGGAGACTACAGTGCCACTATAAAGTGAGATTTTCATCATCCCTTTTCTTTTATTAGTTTGTTCAATCTGAAGTAAATATTGTCACATATATACAGACCATTATTTAAAGTACTACATCCATAAAGAATATTATCTCTAAGAATAGAACATTCATTATTCTCAATAATAAATGAAAATCCAGCCAAGTCTAACATGGGAATAATATTCCTCACAATCGAGGGAACAAAATAACAATTATTTAAAACAATAGTCTTGCCCGTAGGCATATGTAAATGAAATGATTCTACATCTTCAGCAGTAACTCTTGCTCCATTTCCCATCAGTAGAATCACCTCCTCTTCCTCAAGAGTCCTACTTCTCCTTGGTCCCTGCAACAAATTGCAGATTTGAGAACCACAGACGGTATCTAATACCCAAGTAGAAATTTGATTTAATGACATATTCACTTCTATCATGAACATACCTGAATCAGAAGCGGTAGTCTCACTACCCTTCTTCTTCTTCAATTCTGCAAGGTAAACCTTGCAGTTCCTCTTCCAGTGCCCCACCTTGTTACAGTGAAAGCAAACAACTTTACTCTTGGGGTCTTCAGCTTTTGGTGGAACCGGCTTTTCTTCACCTACCTTCTTCTTCTTGGAAGAGTTCCTCTTCCTTTTCTTAGGATTGGAACCTTCACCAATTAGAAGAACAGAACTCTTCTTAGGGGGAAAATTCGATTCCGTAGTCTTCAACATGTTGTGGAGTTTAGGCAGGCTGACATCCAACTTATTCATGTGAAAGTTCACAACAAACTGCGAGAACGAACTCGGAAGCGATTGCAAGACCAAGTCTTGGCTCAGCTCCCCATCCATGGCAAAACCAAGTTGTCCAAGACGTTCAATCAAATTGATCATCTTAAGTACATGGTCATTCACAGATGATCCCTCAGACATCCTACAACCGAACAGCTCCTTCGATATCTCATATCGAGCTGTCCTCCCCGCCACATCATACAACTCTTGTAGATGCATGAGGATAGTGTGAGCATCCATATGCTCATGTTGCTTCTGTAGCTCAATGTTCATGGAAGCTAGCATCATGCATTGAGCAACATTTGCATCATCTATCCACTTACGATACACAACATGTTCATCATTATGTGCATCACTAGCAGGTTTTGTAGGCTTAGGTGAGTCAATCACGTATTCCAACTTCTCAATCCTGAGAACAATTCTTAAGTTTCGAAGCTAGTCAGCATAATTAGGACCAGTCAATTTGTGAGCATCCAGTATGCTCCTGAGTGATAGTGCAGAAGACATAACGTACAAAGTAAATCTGTAAATGATAAACACATAACAACACTTAGCAAATATTCGATTTCATTTTAAAACACTATATGAATCGGGCCTTTATTCATAAGTGGCTCCCACTAGTTTATCTAATTTATTCAACCCCCTACGTGAAAAATTAAGCATTCGTAATGCTAGTGGGAATAGGGATTCTACATTCCATTACACAACCCCGGCTGTAGCACGAACTGCCATGTAATGTTCAATAGGCAGACAACTCTTGTCAATTACATCTTATGTTATTCCCTAATCAAACTTTAGCCTCTTGTATAATTCAGTCTCGGCTGTAGCACGACAAACTCAATATTCTAAGTCAAGTCTAACCCAACATTCCATACAGTTGAATCAGTCCCCAAAGGCCCACGGCTGTAGCACGTACCGACCTTTAGATTCTTATTCAATGTACACATCTCTATGTAATAGACAAGTATTTCTTATTTCGAAATCAAAGCCCTCGGCTGTAGCACGAACCGACAATGATTCAAAAATAAGAACTACTTTCTATCATGTTGGAAGGCTATGACCGATACAAGCCTGTTGTATCATTGGCCAATTACTACTTGATATTATTTAATTTTAGAGGGATTATATTACGTTACAATCATAATCATATTATAAAGAGATTCTTCCTTTTAAATTAAATATTTCAAATCAATAATCAATAATCAGATGATTCACAGATCGGGTGGAGCATTGTCAAGAGGCGTCACTTAATAACCCTTTCTTACAGATCCTTTCTCTCATATCAAAAATTCATATTCAATTACGTGTTTCATAAACACAAGAATCTCATGATTGTATTCATAATATTATTATTAAGGTTATGAAACAATTTCACTATACTAGGTTGTCTAACAAACGCCTTATGTTCATTTAAGTTCACCTAAATCTATCATCGCATGATAAACTAAGCATATATCACATATATAAACATGAATAAACATCAAGGTAGGCATGTTATATCATCTAGCATATTAGTCTAAGCATTATACATCTCTATGTATCACATGAAGCATTTAAAAGCAATTAAAACAGTCAAAAACAGCTTTAAAACACTTCATGGAAATATAAACAGTTCAAAACTTTTATAAAAACTAAAATTGATCACTCCATTAGATCCGTCTCGGAAAAATGAATCCAACGGTATATTGCACGCCTAAAACGGAGTTACGAAACTCCCAGAAAATCAATTTTAATATGGATAGTCGGGCTGTAACGCATTACAGGAACGCGTTACAAGCCCTGTAACACATTCCGGTGATGCGTTACAACCCTTTTAGCCAATTAAAAGGTGTAACGCATTCCGTGAATGCGCCACAGGTGTGTAACGCATTCCCGGAATGCGCGACACCCCTATTTTTTAATTTTTTTTTATTTTAAAGCAGCCGCCGCCGCCCATGGAATTCCGTGCCGCCGGACCTGAGTCTTCTCTTCCGTGCATTCAACAGATGTACAACAGACAACAGATGCTGTACAGATATATATACATACTTACAATCAATTTATATATATATATGATTTATTTAATTACGAATTTAATTGTAAGAACTTCAAAAATTCATAATAAAAAATCTATACATCCTAAAATTATGAAAATAATACCCAGACGATCTACAACACTTGTAGAACCCAGATCAACATTCAAAATTATTCTGAGAAACAATTTCTCATCAGACAAAATTAATCCATGATATAACTTGTAAAAATCATAATTAATTCATACAATCACATAAAATTCTGAAATTTTTACCACAGATCTATATGCATACAACTTATGCTTTGATACCAATGTTGGATTTTAATCGCAGCGGGGCATGGTAAAACACTTTTACACATATAAAATCCAAATAAAATCATATAAATCATGAATAAAAATTCGTGGGATCGAATCTAACCTTTAAAATGATTCGGAGACAACGATCAGAGATCCTTAGCAGTTGCTCCTCAAGTGTGAAGCACTCCACCGGTATCCACCAAGAAAACGATGTTAAGGAGGAGGAAGGAGGTGGAGAGAATTGGGTTTTCCAAACTTTTTGGATTTTGGGGTTCGAATAAAAATAGGGTCTATAATAGTATATTTATAGGCAAAATTTTCAGCTGAAATTTTCCCATAAATATTATTATTATTATCCCATTTATTATTCTCATTAATAATTAAAACACCTTTTAATTATTAATCCTTTTTCTAAACACTTTAGAAATAATTCTCTCTCATGATTTAATTTCAAAAATTAAATCCTTAATTAATAATATTAAGAACTTTTCTTAATTAATTTATAATCAATTAAATCTCATTTAATCAATTATTAAATTTGCCAATTAATTATTTATTTCATAAATAAATAATTATTAGCCATTATTAATTGATTCCTCCACCATTAAATCATTCTCTTTTTATGGTGTGACCCTGTAGGTTCAATATTAAGCCGGTAGTAGAAATAAATAATAATAAAACTATTTTATCATTATTTATATAAAATTCTCTAATTTATTAAATATGATTAATTAATTAATCACATTTATTCTACATCGTGAGGGATACTTCTCAGCATATCGCGACTATCCGGATAATATGAATTCACTGCTTAGAATACCAAGAACCTATTCAGTGAATAGTTACCGTACAATAAACTCCTTCTACCCTACAATGTCCCGATTAAATACAAGGCATGGATCTCGTGTCAAGCCTATCTAATTTAATCACTTGCTTACCATTTACTATGCGTAGTTCTATGCAAATTAGAAACTCCTTTCTAATTTCATTCACTCTGGCCAGAGATTCCTGAACTAGCATAAGTGGATCGGCCTTGAACATTCGCTTCCTTCACTGGAAGGGGTAGATCCTATATTGATCATACATTATCTTCGTGTACAAATTCCTATACCCAGTAGAGCCCTAATAATTATCCCTGGAGACTAAGAACTAAACCAAAACATAGTTCAGTGTACACAAGATGACAATGATGACCTCAAGTCTAAGGATACTTGTACAACTATCACTATATGAACAACTGCTGACACGTGAGTGAACTCCATCAGTTGTTCAGCTGTGCGAGTCATGTTCAGTGAACTTATTCTATAATAAGCACCTACATACTAGCTATAGTGTCACCACACAAATGTCTATGAGAGCAAACATCCTTCATAATGAAGCAAGCATAATATGTACCGATCTTTGCGGATTATTAATTACCAGTTAGTAATCCTATGACCAGGAACTATTTAAGTTTAGAGTTATCATCTTTTTAGGTCTCACTATTATGATCTCATCATAATCCATAAAAAGCTTTACTCTAAACTATGGTATATCTTATTTAAACACTTAAATAGATAAAGCCCGTAATAAAAACAAAACAAGTCTTTTATTAATATCAATTAAATCAAAACAGATTATTGAAAAGTTATTCCTAAATCCTCATACATGATTGGACTTAGGACATATTCCTTTCAATTCATATATCATGTAATCACATATTTCATGTAACACATAAGTCAGGTTGTCAAAACATAGATTTCAGTATGTTCAGAATTGGAATCAGGTCAATAATGGTGTTTACCGATCATATACCGACTCAGACTGACTCAAAAATCAAAAAACCTGGCAATACAAAATAAATTAGGTCTCAAAAGTATTTTTATTGAAAGCGTAATGTTTTTCTGAGTCTGTACGCGTTCGTTTCGTATTAAACGGACGTACGGTTTAATTACTACGCAATAAACAAGATGTAATCAATTATAAATCAGTTATAATTAATTAATCATCATTAAATAAACCTTAATTATATTTTTGAATAATTAAATAATATTTATTTTATTTTAAAATAATAAATCCTCAATTCCTCAATTATTAGAATTAATTATAAGTTATTACAATTTATTACCATTTATACGATTTAATCGATCAATTACGAATAACTATTCGATACGAATAACTATTACGACACTCTTCGAATAAATAACTATCGCTCGAATAATAAATCCAACTTATCGATCAACTACTCGTATAAATACGAGTTATTCTCATTATTTGGTTAATTAATGAACCATTATTCGAATTATTCGATATATTTAATCTTATTTATTAATTGGTTACTTAATTATTAAATAATAGATAAATAAATAAATAAATAATTGAATAAATAATTAAAAAATTAAATAAAAAATCAATTTCAAATTTCTAAATTAATAAAATAATTTAGAAATTATTAATAATAATTTTCAGATTTTAAAACTGATTTTTAATTGATTTTTAGAATTATTAAACTAATTTTCTATTTTATAAAAATAAAATTAAATTATAGAAATTTAAAAACCTTTTCAAAAAACAATTTTATGGGTATAGTGGATCAAACCCGGGTTGGAGTTTTGACCCAACTGGGTCGCCGAGAAACCAGCCCGAATTCGGGTTGAACTCCGCCGGAATCTGGGTTTTCTAGAAACCGGCCGGTGAGCCCCGTTTCTGGAGGGATTTCGGCTGCCCAACCACCCCACAAACGCTATTGTTCGACTTCATTTCAACCCCAAAATGATTCCATATCATCCCCTCATCTCGTATCAGCCCACAGCAACACAGTACGTTCCCTGGATCACGTTTTCCGGCCACAACCTCAAACTATCCGGCAACCTTCAAACCCAAGTCCGGCGAAGTCGATTTCGCTTAATTTCGTAACTATACAACTCGAGTTTTATGCCAAATCAATGCTACAGACTTCTACAATTACTTCCTAACATCAAACACAATCAATAACATCTATAAATCTTAAAAAAATGAAATCAAAAATACTAAAACCCAAGAACTCGACATAACGTTCCGGGGGTTATAAAATCAAAGTAAAAATACCCAATCACTCTTGAGACTACAATAAAACTAACTGAATCAACCAAACAATCAAACGATTCTTCAAACTCAAAAACCGAAATTCATACCAAGAACACAAAAATCGATTTTAACATTAAACAAACCTCAGTGGATGATATTAATATCAATAGATTCGTCTCTTCACAAGGATTGTATTGGTTACTTGAGCTTTTTCAGTGGATTAGTAAATCTCCCAAAATCATTGATTGATATTCTCCCTCCTCCAAGAACACAAACTTCACCCACACTTTCTAATTTTTATTTTCCGATTTTTAACAATTAATTAACTAAAACCTAATAATAATCCATCTATTTATACTATGGAAAATAATACCCTTAAATAAAATTAAGGGTTCAATTACACATCTAATAAAATTATTTGGCCCTAATTTTTATAATTTTTGGGTATTAATAATGAATTTTTAAATATCCAATAAATATAAAATAAATGCTAAAAATTCCCAAAAATTATGAATATTACAAAATGCAAAGAAAAATGATGTTTGATAATTTCATGATCATATAAAAATAAAAATGTGATTTTTTTGGGCTTTTTGACTCCCGAAGGGGTCCGAAAAAGTCATTTTTCGTGAAAAAGGTAAATTTGTAAAACGTCTAGGGGTTCAAAATAGCGATATGGTGCCGTTCTTGGTAAAATAGGGCCAAAAATGTTGTTTAAAATTCGGGCTTTTAAAACACTGTTTGGGCTGTACGGGTTTTGATATAAAACCTATAACTTATAATAAAACACTCAATAAATATCCGAAATATATTCTGATCAAAACAGACAGCACGTAACACATAGCAGTTAGGGTTTTATGATTCAACACATTTAATCACATAATAATACACATAAATTATCTTTATCATAACATAATACAAGCATAATTTCTCGGTCGTTACAGAAACCCTCTTTAAATAAAGAAAAATATGTTTCTGCAAGTGTAAATAATGATAATAAGGATGTTAACATAAACTCTGATATGATGTCTTCTGCTGCATATGGTAACAAACTTAAAAAGGCCAAAGGATACAAGCAAGTCTGGGTCCTTAAAAACACTAACTAATTTTAAATGCTGATTGTAGGGTAACAGGAGAAATTCTCTAGTCTTGGACAGTGGATGCTCAAGACATATGACTGGTAATAAATAAAGGGTTTCGAGCACATAAACGCAACGGAAACAGTAATTAAAAACGTGAAAAAGCAGAATTTTCGAAACCCACAACAGGATCCATGCGAAAATAGATATTTAATTCGTAGATCAGATTGTTTACCTTAATAAGCTTTACAAATTGGTTGAATAATGGAAATCCAAAGATTTTTTAATCATCACGCATCCTGCTCTCACGATCTACGCTCTATCGGTATCCAAACGAATGCTTGAACTCAATGATTGGATATGTACTAGCACAAACTCGTTTCTTCTTGCTCTCTTCATCTTCTCTCTTGGTGGCTAGGGTTTTAGTAAAAGTCTTGCACACAAAATTAGCCACACAAGAGATATTATATAGAGAGTAGAAAAAGAATTATAACTCTTAACTAATTAGGAGTTATTATGTATTCCAAATTCCTATTTGTATAATAATTAAGTCACACTTAATTATTTAATAACTGAATTTCATAATTGATATTAGTAAATTCGAATATCATTATTTATTTAAGTAGTTATGTCATACTTATTTAATATTATAAATAATATGAAATACTTTAATTTAATTTAAATCCAATTTAAATTAAATAATCATTCAAACATTTTTTGTGTGTGACCCTCTAGGTTATTATTATGTTGGCAACAAATTTTATATCTATTATAAAATCGTAAATAATGAGCAGCATCTAGTAATACATCACTGCTACCCAAGTAATAATAATTGAATCGGTGATCAATTAATCCCTTTACCAAATATTTTAGATTAAACTAGAGGCATGTAATGTGTCATCCTCATCATAGTTTAATCCAAGTTTCCTTGATCAATGAGTAAACTATCATATCAAATCAACATTTGAGTGTGGCCACGCATTTCATATTCTAGCTCACACAAGAGGCCAATAATATCACTCCTAAAATAGGAGGGTTAAATCCCATCTAGATCATTCATATTTCTCATACGATTCATAATATACCCAATGTCCACTTTTATCATTACCCGGTCAAGGATAACTTTTAGTGGAATCAATGTATATTAATTCTTGTAAAGAAATATAATGACTTCAGGTCTAAGGACCATTACATCACTATCACTATGAGAATTACTTATGACACAACACACATGTAAAATCTCACATCGGATCTATCCAACACCCTGTACATATACATATACCTGTGTCTTTGACTTTAGTATCACTATACCTATGATCAATGAGATGTGATCATCAGTCAACAAACACACCAGTCTTAATGCATTATTATTGTCCCTTAATAATAATACTCGACTAGGGACCTTTAGGAATATTGATACTATTCTCGTAATCTCATTTCTAAATCACGTACTTAGAGATATAGAATTGTATATATATTCCAAGGACATTTATTAATCTAACATTTATATTATAGTAAATTAAGAATTAAGAAATTATAAAGGGAATAATCGATAGAACATAAACATTAATAATCCAAAGGTCCTAAAGTAAAACATCATAGTGTTGTCTCTAGGGTAAAAACACTAACAATCTCCCACTTGCACTAGAGCCAATCACCCATATATCTAATACTCATAGAACTAGTATGACCATCGTGCTTTTGCTGTGACAAAGCCTAGGTCAGTGGGTCTGCAACATTATCATTACTATGCACTTTACATTTATATCTCCTTGATCATTAATCTCTTTCATAAGGTTATATCACCTAAGGACATGCCTAAACAGTCGCCTTGGCTGTTTCAAAAATATCAATATATTCGGCTTCCATTATAGAATCATCAATGTTCTTGCTGTGAACTATTCCAGCTAACATCACTTATATTTAGACAAAACACAAAACAAACATTAACACGTAATCATCATTGTTTGTCCAAAAATTAGGTTCAGAAAATAGCATCAGTGTAACCTTTTACAACTAGTTCCCTATCTTATCCATACACCAAAAATAAATCTTTAGTCCTCTTAGTGTACTTAAGAATATTCTTGACAACTATCCAGTGACCCTCACCTGGATTAGATTGGTATCTGTTCGTCATGCTCAAAGCATACGAAATATCAGGACAAGTACATATCATTGCATACATTATAGATCCATTTGCCGAAGCATATAGAGCTTTTTCTAAGACGACCCTTATAATCTAATGATTTAGGGCAGTTATCCTATGAGATCACTATCCCATGGGACATCGGGACATATCCTCTCTTTGCCTCCTGCATCCTAAAATGATGCAATACTTTATCAATGTATGTACTGCGAGTAGATCGATTAATCTCCTTAATCTATCTCTATCGATCTTAATTCCTAATATATAGGTAGCATCGCCTAAGTCTGTCATCGAGAAACTATTTCTCAACCAAGTATTAATAGCCTGTAGAGAATGTATGGCATTCCTTATTTGTTATATGTCATCTACATATAATACTAGGAATGTCACATGGCTCCCACTTACCTTCTTGTAAACACATGCTTCATCTACATTTTGAATAAAGCCAAACTCTTTGACTGTTCAACAAAATGAATATTCCATCTCTTTGAGGCTTGCTTCAATCTATAAATAGATAGAAGCAACTTACAGACCATCTTAGCAAACTTTGGATCGACAAACCCCCCAGGTTGTATCATATATACATCCTCTTCAAGGATCTCATATAAGAAAGCGGTTTTGACATCGATTTGCCAAATCTCATAGTCGAAGTAAGCAGCGATTGCTAGCAAAATTCCGATGGACTTGACCATAGTAACTGGTGAAAAAGTCTCATCACAGTCTATACCATGTATTTGTTTGAAATCTTTTGCCACTAATCGCGTCTTATAGGTATGTACTGTAAGTCATATGTCATAGCCTATTTGTATATTCGAGGATTCAACTCAACTCAAATAAGAATGTAATAAGTAAATAGTGGATCGACCGTCAGAGAGATCTCGCAAAGTAATATCTGTCAAAGGATTCAGAAACAAGGTTCATCTACAGACTTGAGGAGTTAATTCACTGGAAGAAGTTCAAGAAGTTGATCATGCCTCAGTGATATAAATCAAGATCGTGGATTTAATCAAGTGACAGAGATCTCGTCAGAGTATCATTAATTACAAGGATTTAATCTGAAAAAAATCAAAGTGTCAAAGTCAAGATCTTGATTCATAATTTTCAGTGATTTTCAGAAGATTTGCAGAAGAATGGTTGCTGCTCAAGACTAGAATTAATTCTCTATTAATTAATTAAGTCATCTAATTTAATTAAGAAAATAAATTATATCTGCGAAGAATAATTTATTTATTAATTGAATTAATTGATTAATTAATTCTGAATTAATTTTAGGAATTTTCAGAAGTTTAATTGGTTTAAAAACAGTCTTAAATCAGCAAGACAATTGAAAATGAACTAGCATGACAATCTGGATTGTCGTACCGATTGTCATGCCAAGTCATTTCAATTGTCATACCGAAAGTTACACTAGGAAGTAGATTTTCTTGCTTGTTCAACTGATTGTCATACCGATAGTCATTGTAGTTCAATCAGATTGTCTTGCTAGTACAATTGAAAGTCCTACTGAAAGTCTTGCTGGGCCAAAGAGATTGTCCTACCGATTGTCATTGCAGTTCAAGTAATTTTGTTGGATTGCATACAAAAAGAAAAAGAAGCAGAAGACATTCACTCACTGAATACAAGAACACAGCAGCCGCCTAAGAAATATTTCATTGTTCTCTGCTGAAATTCAAAGATCAATTTCTAGATTGCAAAGTTAAATCCAATCAACTAGAAATCTTTATCTTGTTCTTGTGTAACAATCTAGCGGATCAAAATCCCTAGAACTTAATCTTAAATCGCGTTTAGCATTTGATTCTAATTATTGCAAAAATAGAAAAAGTTCATGTCGAATTTATTCTAGATTTGTGATAATTGATTTGAGATTAATACCTTGTAATCGATACAGTTGTTGTAACACCTTTCAAGTTTAATAATATTTTTATTTAACTTGAATTTTGTTTCACATTTTTTATTCCGCATTTATTCGATTATTTGGTACTGTTTGTATTCAACCCCCCCTTCTACAAACACATTGGGACCTAACAATTGGTATCAGAGCCTTCTGATTAACGAACAAATCAAGATCCTAGACTTTTGTGATTTTTCAACTCCTTGAATTTTTATTTATTCAAAAATTCATAATGACTTCACATAAAGTTGGAACCGTTAAAATTCCACAATTTGATAAAGAGAATTATATCATGTGGAAGAAGAAGATGCTATTATTTTTACAAGTTGCAAATCCCAAATATTCAAACTTGTTAAAGAAGGGTATAAAACTCCGATGGTTATTGAACCGGAGGTAATAATAGATGGTGTGGTGACTACTAAAGCTAGAACCTATCCAAAAGAGCCCGAAGATTTTACTCCTGCTGAGAAGGAAGAAGCCTCCTTGGATGCCATCCTTTAATTAATATTAATTGATTCCCTTGATCCCTTGATGAACAGACATGTGATGAACTGTAAAAATTCTAAACACATGTGGGAAACTATTGAGGTAATTAATGAAGGCACAGAGGAAGTTAGGGAGAACAAGTTGGAAATCCTAACCTCTGAATATGAACATTTCAAATCAAATCCAGGAGAAGGAATTACTGAAGTGTTTGAGAGGTATAATGCATTGATTAACAACCTGAACATCAATGGAAAGTATTATTCAATCAGGGAGGTCAACAAAAAGTTCCTTTTAACACTGCCAGCTCATCTTGAACATAGAATCACTGCCATTAGAGAAGCTAGAGATCTGAGTGAGATTTCTTTGGACAGGCTCAATGGAGTGTTAAAAACCTATGAGTTGGAGCAGATTCAACAGAAGGAAGTCTACGGGAATGATAGAATGGTCAGCACATCTACTGCACTTGTAGCTGAAGGTCAACAACAACAACAATCTCAACAGTTAGAAAGAATGGTACAGTTTTCCAAGGGTGAGGAAAATGAGTTAGTAGCAGAATATGATCCTCCTACTACAAATCAATCAAGTGATGATTTTTATTCCTTGGAAGAGCTGGAGCAATTGGAAGACGAGTCAATGGCCCAAATTGTCAAGAGATTCTCCCATGTCAGATTCAAGAGGAATCCCAAGCTTAAGTACAAGTCCAACTACAACAAATTCCAGAAAGGTGGATCTTCATCCTCTAACACCAGCAGTGGTGGATACAAAACAGGGATGGTTGATCGGAGCACTATTAGATGCTATAACTGCAATGAGTTGGGACACTTTGCCACAGAATGTAGGAAGCCAAAGCAAGTAAGAAAGAACTCTGAAAGGGCTTATCTGGCAAAGGGAAGAAGCTGGGATGATACTGACAGTGAAGATGAAGATGAAGGAAATCTTGCTCTTATGGCTATTGATGGAAAAGCTTCATCGTCAAGAATAGAGGTAAAACTTTCTGATGCTGAAATGGTTTATCATCTAAGAGGTAACTTAGATTGTGCACGTCGTGATAATGAACTGTTAAGTTTACAGATCACAGACCTTGAGAAAGAGGTCAATGAATTAAGTCTTGTGCACATTAATCAAGACAAATTAAAAGAACAGGTATCTTTTCTAGAGAATAGAGTTGACTGTTATAGAAAACTCGAAACTATTCTCAAAGACAAGATCACCGGTCTTGAGACTAAGGTTAGAGCCTACTTCAATTCTTGTTCGAAGGCTAAAGAGTTCTACAGTAAGCAAGCTGTTAATCAAACATCTGGAATAGGTTATGATTACAATGCTGCTATTGGAGAATTAGGCATAAACTCCCCTCCTCATGTCTGTGCTAAAGGGAGGGAAGTACCACATGTGCTTAAGGGTGTTGATGAACCCCTCTATAAAGCATCAATTGTTGAACCATTTGATGCGACCTCTTCTGTTATTCAAGAAGAAATACGTGCTGAGGATCATGCTTATGAGAAGATTGTTTCCAAGTCAAGTGAGTCGAAAGTTCCAGTCAAAGTTGTGAAAGCAACTGAGAATAACTCAGACACACATGAGTTGGATAACAATAATGCCATGTCTACCATGCATAAATTACCTGCTGTTAATCACTCTCATAAAGCATGTAGTGTTGCTAATTGTATGTCTTGTGCTTTTAATATGATGTATGCTTATTTTAATGGTAAGCATGTGTCTAATGATAAGAGTACTACTCGTCAGTATGTGAATAACAAGAAGAATGATAGGTCTAAGACTGCTAGTCCTTCTAAGGCTAGAAAGGAGACATTTGTGCCTAAGCTTAAACAGAAATTTGTTAAGGCTGTTTACAAGGTCAAATGTTCAGTCATTGAGGATGTTGAGATCGTTAAAATTAAAAATGTTGTTTTGCCTGACAAAGGACAATTCTACAAGTATGCCGGGCCCAACCAAGTTTGGGTTCCGAAGAAGGTCTAATCCATTTGAAGTGCAGGGCATTAAACAGGTGTAACCGGTAGTGTGGATTCTTGACAGTGGATCATCAAGACATATGACCGGAGATAGAGCCCTGCTATCAAATGAGGATTGAGAAAGCTGGCCCCCTGGTTACCTTTGGAGATAACAGCAAAGGTTTATCTGAGGGATATGGCTGTTTGCAAGCTGGGAATGTTATCATTGTAATTTTGTAAATTGTGCTAGGTTATTATCAGGAAGCAGTATCTAACATATAGCACCAGTGACGAGACTTGAGAATATTACGACATATCAAGCACCTGCTGCACATTACACTTGGAATTGTACTCTAGTAAGATGTGTACAAGTGTACTCCTGGTTGGTAAGTCAAAAGAGGAAGTCAGTGCACCACAGTTCATGAACTTTGCAGTTGCAGATCTATTGGACTATGCAATCTCTTCTTCACAATCTCACTCCAGGTTGGTATGAACTAGTATACTGCTCAAGCAATCGTCAAGGACATGGTATGGCACTCTAACTGCAGTTACAATTTTATATGAATAAGTAGAGTCGTCATATTTATAACTATCTTATCACTAAGCACAATCATATTGTTCTATATGTGCAGTGGTATATTGTTTATGCAACATAACAATTAGTATCTAAAGTACTTGACAAGTATCGGTCAATGATATGTTGTTAACATTATGTTGCAGATATTTGTAAGCTTTTGACATGAATGAGAATTACTTAGACTTTACCCTAAGTGATCAATGTTTTATCAAAAACTCATTCATTTTGAAAAACAAAAATTAAACTTCTTTCTATATTTGTGATTTCTTATTTCATGTAAAATCTTTTGAAATCACTATTGTAAATCATTTTCTCTCTATTACCATATGTTCTATGATACAGGTTCAGTCTCCAATGACTTTCTTTCATTGACAGTCATGAGGTTGAAAACCCACAACGTCTATCCCAGACTGTAAAGACAAACACAAAAACAGAACCAACCAACACTCTTTTACCACTAAAAGTAGTATGAATGAGCGTGAGGGAGATAGTGCCTAGTGCACCACATAAGGAAGGTTCTGTAGTCAACCCAGTAGCTCTGTCTCCTACATAGATGAGTAGTATTTAAACCGAGACAACTGCTAGCCCCCATACATCTTCTCAAAAGATGTAATGGCTGAAAAGGCACAAAAACAGTTACTAGATTCATTCTCTCAACAGGGTGAGTCTATTGAATTTTGCCTGTCAGCCAAGGTATCCGATGTAGTGTCACCACTTCAAACATAAACAATTCTTGATGCACAAGAAGAGGTTACACACACAAAGGATGAGTTGACGGAAACAAGAGTTTCGACCATTTTAAGGTCAGATTCGATTGTTCAAGGTTCGTTAGTGGACCAATTGCCTTTACAGGTGTTAGGAGAGGATACTGATCCAAAAGCCATATGTCAGTGGTCAGTATCTACCTCCCCAGGCTTAAATCCCCTGGATGCATCTGCGGATAATGGATCTGACATAGGTGCAGATCGGCAACTTGTTGACAATGATTCAGATATTACCTGATAAGTCACAAGGAAATGTCTTCACAGACATTAGAAGGGAACTTTGATCTTTATGCTAAATTCGTTGGATCATTGTTTACCTTCCCAGAATTCAAATCTGGAACCCTAAAAGGGAAACTAGCAACTTGTAGATTATGACTCAGATTTATCTGACGAGTTTAACAAGGATGGGGATTTGTGAACTCCCATTGCACCACCTGTGACCTCCTTAAGGATGGCTAAGGTGATTTTCCTTGCAGGTACAGCTGGATTATGGAGCTATGAGAGAAGAGTGATATACTTGTGAGAATGAGTGTAAACACGAGTGGAGAGAAGAGTGAAACTCATGTGAGGTACACTAAACACAATCACACACTCACAGTGAGGAAGAAAGAGAAACTACTTGTTATTTCTTTTCCAACCAAGTGAAATATGAGAACTCCTTCAGACGACGGCATACATTCCTTCTTTAAGGGGGAGATAAAAGCTTAAGTAATAGTTTGGAGGATTCCTCAACTAAGGGGGAGAAATAGCAGGGAGGAAGAAAAAGATCCTAAAAATGTACACTACACCACACCATTGTTGTTTCTAACTGCGGATCCTATTGTACGGGAGAGGTGGTAAACACAAGGTGATTTCCTAGTAAGGGAAGAAGCAGTTAGGGGAGTACCATTGGTTTTTATCTGCGGATCCTATTGCACGGGAGAGGTGGTAAAACGAAGGTGATCTTCTTTAATCAGTTGATTCTCATAGGGGGAGAAGCAAGAGATATGGGCTTCTCAACAGGAAATGTGGTTGTACATGTGAAGATGGAACTACTTGAAGATATGTTCAGTCTAAAGGAACATCTACTTGGAATCTGGAAAATGTTAAATCTAGTCCAGAACTTTTCTACTATTTACTTTGCATTTCTGTTTATATCTTTTTCTTATTTGTTAGTTGAGTTATCCTCTAGGTATTTGTGTGTTATTGTCTAACAAACAAATAGGGGGAGATTGTAAGTCATATGTCATAGCCTATTTGTATATTCGAGGATTCAACTCAACTCAAATAAGAATGTAATAAGTAAATAGTGGATCGACCGTCAGAGAGATCTCGCAAAGTAATATATGTCAAAGGATTCAGAAAGAAGGTTCATCTACAGACTTGAGGAGTTAATTCACTGGAAGAAGTTCAAGAAGTTGATCATGCCTCAGTGATATAAATCAAGATCGTGGATTTAATCAAGTGACAGAGATCTCGTCAGAGTATCATTAATTACAAGGATTTAATCTGAAGAAAATCAGAAGAAAATCAGAGTATCAAAGTCAACACATGAAGAAACGTCACGGAAGTTAGTCACTCATGAACCAGACAGTACATCGAGTGTCAACGTTGAAGTGGTGGAATTGATTCATAATTTTCAGTGATTTTCAGAAGATTTGCAGAAGAATGGTTGCTGCTCAAGACTAGAATTAATTCTCTATTAATTAATTAAGTCATCTAATTTAATTGAGAAAATAAATTATATCTGCGAAGAATAATTTATTTATTAATTGAATTAATTGATTAATTAATTCTGAATTAATTTTAGGAATTTTCAGAAGTTTAATTGGTTTAAAAACAGTCTTAAATCAGCAAGACAATTGAAAATGAACTAGCATGACAATCTGGATTGTCGTACCGATTGTCATGCCAAGTCATTTCAATTGTCATACCGAAAGTTACACTAGGAAGGAGATTGTCTTGCTAGTTCAACTGATTGTCATACCGATAGTCATTGTAGTTCAATCAGATTGTCTTGCTAGTACAATTGAAAGTCCTACTGAAAGTCTTGCTGGGCCAAAGAGATTGTCCTACCGATTGTCATTGCAGTTCAAGTAATTTTGTTGGATTGCATACAAAAAGAAAAAGAAGCAGAAGACATTCACTCACTGAATACAAGAACACAGCAGCCGCCTAAGAAATATTTCATTGTTCTCTGCTGAAATTCAAAGATCAATTTCTAGATTGCAAAGTTAAATCCAATCAACTAGAAATCTTTATCTTGTTCTTGTGTAACAATCTAGCGGATCAAAATCCCTAGAACTTAATCTTAAATCGCGTTTAGCATTTGATTCTAATTATTGCAAAAATAGAAAAAGTTCATGTCGAATTTATTCTAGATTTGTGATAATTGATTTGAGATTAATACCTTGTAATCGATACAGTTGTTGTAACACCTTTCAAGTTTAATAATATTTTTATTTAACTTGAATTTTGTTTCACATTTTTTATTCCGCATTTATTCGATTATTTGGTACTGTTTGTATTCAACCCCCCCTTCTACAAACACATTGGGACCTAACATGTACTGTACCATCCATGTCGGTTTTTTTCTTGAAAACCCACTTGCACCCTATAGGTTTTACCCCTTCGAGTGGATCAACTAAACTCAATACTTTATTTTGATACATGGATTCCATCTCGGATTTCATGGCCTTCAGCCATCTCTCGGAGTCTGGACGGTTTATAGCATCTTGGTAGGTGAGAGGCTTTATCATTATCCGTAAGCATCGCATTACCATTTTGGGTCAAAAGAAATCCATAATTTCTCCCAGACTAATGGTGAATCCTACTAGATCTACGAATAACCTGTGTTTCTTGGACATGATTACTTTCAACATTGTGATGTACATCCTGATCTACTCCTAACTTTGGTTCAATGTTATCATGTGGTTCTCGATCTTCATCGAGATGTATTATCCTTCCACTAATTTTCTTAGAAAATAGTTCTCCCTCAAGAAATACAGCGGTCCGAGCAACAAACACTTTGTTCTTGGAAGGATTATAAAAACTATACCCTAGTCTCACTTGAGTATCCCACATAATGGCATCTATCTAATTTTGGTCCAAGCTTGTCAGATGCTAAACGTTTTACAAATGCTTCACGTCCCCAAATTTTCATAAATGACATGCTATGACATTTATTAATCTATATCTCATACGGAGTCTTTTGAACCACTTTAGTCGGAACTTGGTTAAGTTTAAATGCAGCCGTTTCTAGAGAATAACCCCAGAAACTGAATAAAAGATCCGCTTAACTCATCATCGATCGTATTATGTCCAACAAGGTATGATTTCTCCTCTCAGAATCTCTATTCCATTCAGGTATTCTAGAAGGAATAAGTTATGATACACTATCACACTCCTTCAAGAAACTCTTGAAATTGAGGCTTAAGTATTCTCCTCCACGATCTGATCGTAGAACTTTTATACTTTCCTCTTGTTTGCTTTTCTACTTCAGCCTTATATTCTTTGAACATTTCAAAAGAATCAAATTTTTTCTTCATAAGATATACATTTCCATACCTACTAAAGTCAACAGTAAATGTTATGAAGTAGTAAAAGCCACCTCTTGCCATCATATGCATTCGACCACATACGTCATTATGTATAAGTCCTAATCGTGCGGGGTCCCGTTCACCTGATCAGGTAAAAGAAGCTTTAGTCATTTTTCCAATGAGACAAAGTTCGCATCTTCCGTATGATTCAAAATCAAACTTATCCAAGTATCCATCTATATGTAACTCAGAAATGCGTTTCTCATTAATATGGCTTAACGACAATGCTAGAGGTAATGTTTTATTTGAGTCATCTTAGAACATATAAATTGTTAACTAATTCTGCAACATTATAAGCCTTATCATTAAAATAGAATAAACAACTATTATTTATTTAATTAAAATGAAAACCTTTCTTGTCCTGACAAGAAATTAATTTAATGTATTCACTAAAGGCAGGTGTAACGTCTGGAAAATTTACGTATGTACTATATCATATTTATAATAAATTATGTGTGATAATGTGTCATTTATGTGGAATTATCTGTTAAACCCTAATTGCTATGTGTTACGTGCAATATGTGTCATCCCAGTATTTTTAAGGTATTTTATTTTTCATTTATAGCTTTCATTTCAAACGTTTTACGACCCGAATCATGATTTTAAAGCAGTTATTTCAAATAAAATAATGGGCCTTATTTTTCATCAAACGACTTTTACCATCGCATTATTCTGAACATCTCGGTATTTTATAAATTTTCTCATTTTGCGAAAAATGAATTTTCTGGGCCCCATTGGGTGTTAAAAACCCCACAAAAATCACATTTTTATTTTTATAAAATTATAGGACTTTTATTTATACCATTTCCCTGTATTTTTGCATTATTCACAATTTTTGGAAAATTTTGGCATATATATTGCATACATAAAATATTTATAAATTAAATTTTAATACTAAAACATTATAAAATTAGGGGCCTATTAATTTTAAAAGATGTAGAATTTGGGCCTTAATTTTATTTAGGAGTATTAATTTTACTACTATAAATAGCCTAATTTTTATTTATTTAATTATAATTATTAATTAAAAATCAGAAATTAATCAAAATTCTCTGCAAACCGGGTTGGGAAGAACCAGTTCGGGTCGAGAATTCAAGCCGTGATTTTGAGCAGATTACAACACCAAAACAAGTGATTCAAGTACCCAAATCGAAGGTTTCGATCTGTTCTTTCTGTTTCTCGCATCAATTTCATGTTCTGATTCGTAGTTTTTGATTTTCGATTTCTAGGGTTTATACTCGAATTAGGACTTTTTGATTTAAGGGTTATTATGATATTTTGATGATTGATATAGCTTCCTGATGTTATTTGCAATCGATTCATGGTGTTTAATTGAACAAACGATGTATGGATAATGATTCACGATTATTAGGGTTTATACTTAATTTTCAAATCATAGCTTCGTGATTTTGGTGAATATTTGGTTCCTGATATATTTAGGCTTTGATTATACGTGTTCTTAACTTCGATTTGCTCTATAAATCATCGAGTGTCATGTACAAATGAATGATTTCGTATTTTTGGCCGGAATTGATGTCGGTTTGATCGGAGTTGGAGATTACAGGATGTTTTTGATATGTTTTTGTCGGAGATGAGTTACTGCAGTCATGTGGAATTGAAACCCAGTAAAAACCACACCAAACGGTGTTGTTTTTGGCCTGAAATTGGCTCGCCGGAATCTGCTCCGTTGGCTGGTTTCTGAAAAAATCCGGTCATGTTCTTCATGACCCGGATTGTAACCTGGTTAACCCGTTTGGTTAACCCGGTTTTGATCTGAAATTGTTAGGGATTGGTTTCTGACAATTGTTTCTGGAAATTAATTTTACTTTTTATTTTTATTAATTTTAAAAATCAGTTTTATTTATTTTATAAATTGATTAATTAATTATTTAATTAATTGATTTATATTATAAATAATTCTAAAATATTTTCTAAAAACTAGATTTAATTATTTTCTAAATTATTTATTATTTATTTATTTATTATTTATTAATTATTTAAAAATGATTAATTATTTTGATAATTAATCAAATAATTTTCAATAAATCATAATAAATTCATTTTAACTCCAAAAATTATAGAAAAATCATTTTTAATTCTGATTTTTCTTAAACAATTATTTAAAAATTATTTTAGGGTTTAAAAATGAATAATGATTATTTATATTGAATAATAAATTGAATTATTTGTGTTTAATTGATATTAAATAGACCGTTAGACCGATTCGAGCGAAACGAAAGCCCTTTGACTCAGAAAAATGAATTCTTTTCATTAAAAATAATATTAAGACATAATTTCTTCTAGAAATTAGTTGAATTTGTTATTTGTTTGATTATCAGTTGAGTTGTGTGCCGAGACGAGTCCGAAAAATTCTAAAAAATTGGAAGCGAGTAAGATAATGATCAGTTAAGCGATCAGCGAGTCGATTTTGATTCTTAAAAATTATATTAACTATTAAAAATGATTATGTGCTTATGTGTATTATGTGGTTAATCGAGTTTTACTTGTTAATATGTAATATACGAGTCAGTCATAAGCGCTTGGGTAGACAATAGGAACGATGTGAAGTTGATTCAAGATGCAATTGAAGTATGAAATGACTAAATCAGTCTATTTCTCTAACATAAGCTAAGCCAGCAAGGCAGGTTGAGTCGATGATAAACAAAGTTGACATAATTGCAGTGAGTCGCGCAGAAGGCAAGTTTTTCCCCTATTCTAATTACAGAATAGTGATATTTCTTCAGATTCTTATCACGCTTGCACTCTTTTGATTCTTATCACGCTTGCACTCTTTTGATTCTTGTTCATATTTCATTTCGATTTTTGATTTCTCCTTTTAATTTGAATTCATTGTTCAGATTCCAATTGTTACTCACAAATATTGATATATTCTGATGATTAGAATATATCAAAGCATACCGATTGTTCCAGTTGCTACTCCATGGACTGGATAGTGATACTTTTGGGGATTAAGTTTACTTAATCCTAAGGACCGGGACATAACCGGATCCTTGAGATAGTCCGTAGTACCTGGGTGCCCGACAGGATCTATATAGTGGGATATAGATCTGCACTGTATCCTGGCTAATCAACAGGGTATCGATGCGAACTTGTGTCCAGTTTAGTTCATTTGTACTCGCCAGTAATGGCCTTCTTTCTACTCTCGTGGGGTTATATCTTTGGAGATATACCCAGGTTACCATTTCATTTAAACTGCTTAAACACTGTTTATATTTTATGGACTTGTTGAGCAATTTTTCGCTCACCCCTTTTTGTTGTTATTCCCCTTATTGTATTCAGTTAAGAAGGAATATGAAACCCATCAGGACTCGAGTGCTAAAGAAGCGGGTCAAGCCTCGGGATCCTCTCATACCCAAGGTGTTGATCCCAATCCAGGAAGAAAGCTTTGAGTTGCCCGAACAGGTGGAGTGTAGATAGTTAGTGAGTGTGTGTTTGAATAAAAGATGAACTTAGTTTAAAATTGGTTAGACAATGGTTTGCAATAAAGAGAGTTTGTAAGATTTTGAATTTGGTTTGTAATAAAATAGTTAGTGGTTCTTGTTTTCATACTTCAACCTAAAAAGATCCTGGTTAGTGTTAAAGGGGTTTAGATTCATTTCTTTATTATTTGTTAATCAGATTGTACATGTTTGGTAATTAGCTAGTAACCCCCAGACTTATACCCCGTGTCTGGAGGGTGTTACAGCAGGCACGTAATAACAATTTATCAAGTTCCCAATCTCTCCTTATGGGCAAAATTAGGTATCGAGTTCCTTCCACTAGAGCAACAACTTTTGCTCCAATTCTAACCCGATACCTGAAGCTTGGCCATTGCTAATCTTCTTCTTTAGATCTTCCAAACAAGCTCGACAATTTAACTTCCAATAATCCAGTTATTTCCACAGAAATGACAATCATCTCCTTTAGCAACACCACTATTAGGTTACAAAAGCCCTTTGGGATTGGACTTTGGTTTGGCACCAAATAAGATCAAATCTTCACCTTGCCTGTCCACTTTATTTTTCCATTTGCATTCCATGTGTACATCATTAATATGGATGTAATTCATGCCTTTACCATGTTATTTTTAGTATTTCTAAACTTGCTTAACAACTAAGTGAGTGTTTTGTCTATCTCATTCCTTTTGTTCTTAAAAAACTAAGAATAGAAGTTGTTCAAAGATTGTTTGATCAAATCAAGCTGAGTCTCTAGACTATTCTTGAAACCCAAAATATCAAGGTACATATACCTATCATCTTTAAAACTTGTGGTCCAACCGGATATCATTCTCCCATTAATGCAAAAGTATGGTGCCTTATTATTATCAAATCTTTCTGATGAGCCTATCCTTCAAACATCCTTTGAAGGTGCTCAATCATATCATAATCATCATCATGCTCTTGTTGCTTCTAAAGCTCAGGACTCATAATTACAAGCATGAGACATGAAACATCAGTTGCATAATCAATTTGCTTCTGGTAAGCATTTTGTTCAGCACATGTTTCATTCTCAACTAGAAGAAATAAGGGAGGGGTTTGAGTGACATCCTTGAACTAGAGGACAATCCTCAAGCTCCCATGTCAATTGAGGAAATTATTTCATGTCAGCTTCTCCTTCTCAAGGACTATTACATAGAGAAGTTATTTGTGTTATTTGTCATTTGATATCTATAATATTAAAGTGCATAAAATGACTTAGTCTACAGATAATCATTAAATTATGTTCAAGTGATTATTCATGTATATGTTCAAAATATATATCTCCCCCTATTTTTTTTCAAATCAATAGCCCTAACTATTAATTCAGAAAGAATATCTTCTATATCCTTTCTAGTGAGCCAAGATCTATATTTCACCATACGTTAGGTCAACTTTGGCTTTTCTCATAAAACATGATTATTTAGGTAGACAACGTTTGTCGATTATATCAACTATATAACTCTTGGATAGCTTGGTGGAATAACATTTGTTAATATTTATCTAATAAATTTTGCCAAACTCTATGCCTTTAAGTTCACAATCCTATTGTGGTAACTTAGTTAAGTCAAACCCAATAGTTAAAAAGTATCAATATACTTCAACACATTTCCCACGATAGATGGGAGTACTTCGCTTTGGCGAAACCACTCCTTGTCGATCTAGGGGTTAACGCATTGGACTCATTGGAAGGCATCTGATCAACTTAATATTAACTTTAGGGGTTTGTTAATTTTAAAACAATCATGATCCCATCATAAAGAGATTCCCAATTTTTCCTTGAATAAAATACTTCAAATCAATATTCGTCAATGGTTTGATTTCCAGGTAGTGAGGGAGTCACAACGGTCTCACTTAAAACCCACAACCTTACAAGTTTAATGAACTCGCTTTTGACAAAATTGCCCCATATCAGAAACAAAGAAAGATTGTATTTTATTACGTGTTTCATAAACACGAGAATCTCATAATCGTTTGTTCATTTCAAAATCTTGAGTCATTACATATTTTATCTTGTTTAGCAAGCATGAGATGGGTGTCGTATCTAATACATACATCCTTATTCTAATTAAGCATGCATCTTTATAAACTACTCTATACATACATTCATCATATGAGCATATATATGTAAAGTGTGATAAATTAAATGTGGTTGGTTATGGCTTCATCCTATGTGATCTTTATCAAGCTAATGACAAAGATGTAGGTCAATCTAAGGTAGTGATAGGGATAAATAAATTATGATTGTATAATTAAATAATGCATTAATTGTACAAGCTGTGGGCTGCTAGGCCCAATAAAAAGATATATGATACTCAGACCAGAAAGGTTAAGCCTGATGGACCAGATCAGGCCTGATGGAATAAAAAAGGCCCAAAAGCCCTGATTATTAATTAATTTCGTAATTAATTAAGAAGGGAAAAATCAGATGTTGAGAAGAGTCCCGATAAGGATATAAATCCTTAGAGATTAGCCTCAAGGGGACCTAAAAGGATAAGGAATCAGTTTCCTACTATCTAGGACTCCAAAGTCCATTCTAATTATGAGACTTGCCCACCAAGTCTCCTATACCAAGTCCAATTCAAGGACTCCCAACATCTATATAAGGGGCCTCACCCCACAAATCAGAACTACGTTTTTTGGCTTGATTCTCTAATTCACAGAGATACGTAGGCATCTCGTAAAGGCAGATCGAGCCACGAAACACGAGAGCAGCCATTAAAGGCCTTGAGCTCCCGAATCTTAGTAATAAATACAGTAAATAATAACCTTAGTTTTTTATCCATAACATTTGGCGCCGTCTGTGGGAAACGCAACAACAACCATGGCGAGAACACGGAGAACAATTGGAGCTCTAGAGGAAGGAACACCATCAGAGACAACCCAGGTGATTTCATCAACCGTGGAGGTTCCTCCCCATTCAACTTATGCATCTACTCAGGGGGAAGCCCAGACAGGGGCAACTCATCCTCAGCCACAAGGGATAACTCCCCTGACTATTCAAGGTACGAATCCTCAAGTTGAACAAGTACATATACCTGTGAATTCTCGACCCGTCGGGTATGAATATTCAACTATTGTTACTACTAACCCCCCTTATGGGATGCCCCTTCACCCTGAGGTTGGAGGAAGTGGATATGCTGGGCGAAGCGAAGCACGAGGGCAGTCGCCCCCCTATATACGAGGTTTGGGTCCTATCCCTGAGGATCGGGAATTTTCTGGTCCTTACAATGAAAGAGACTCCGAATCTTCGGATGATGAAGTGGCCCCGAGAAGGAGGCGTCCTGGAAAAGAGCCAATGGCCGATGGAAGGCAACGCCCCCAAAGCACCCCAAGGGAGAAACCCCAAGAAGTGCAGGAAAGGATTAGGGCTCATGAGGCTGAAATCCAAAGGCTGAGGCGTGATTTGGAGGCTCACCAGGCCACCAGACCCCAGATACCTCCTAGGGGGAGAAATCCTCCTCTTGTCATAGACCTGCATGGTCCGGTAAGAAGAAGGGCTGCTGTCCCAAGAACTGATCCAAGCAATCTCCTTCCCCTTGGAGATCCTGATGATCCAACTCCACCCTTCACAGAAGAGATAATGAATGCCCATATCTCGAGGAAATTCAAGATGCCCACTATCAAAGCCTATGATGGCACGGGAGACCCCGCTAATCATGTTAGGATATTCTCTAATGCACTGCTGCTGCAACCCGTGAATGATGCTATAAAGTGTCGGGCCTTCCCTCAAACCCTGTCGGGTATGGCTCAAAGATGGTACAGTCGCCTGCCCCCAAATTCTATTGGATCGTTCAGAGAATTAAGTCAGGCTTTTATTAAGCAATTCATCAGTGGAAGAGTCCATGAGAAAAGTTCAGCATCTCTTATGAGTCTTGTGCAGGGAGCTAAGGAATCCTTGAGAGATTACCTGAATCATTTTACAAAGGAGGCTTTAAAAGTCCCAGACCTTGATGATAAGGTAGCCATGATAGCACTGCAACAAGGAACCAGAGATGAGTTTTTCAAGATGTCCTTGGCCGAACGTCCCCCTAAAAACATGTTGCAACTCCAAGAGAGGGCAGGGAAGTATATCAAGGTTGAAGAAAGCATGAGGAAGACCATGGTAAGTAATGAGCCCACTGGAGGCAAGAAGCGAAAAACTGATTTAGAATATATTGCAAAGGACAAATATCCTAGAACCAAACAAAACCCTGATTCAACCCCCAAGAAGGGAGGACCTGGGCAGAAGTTCACTGAATACGCTAAGCTGAATGCTCCTAGAAGTCAGATTTTGATGGAGATTGAGAAAGACAGAGATGTTCGCTGGCCTAAGCCCTTGAAGGCTGATCCCGCCAAGCTAGATAAGAGCAAGTATTGCAGGTTTCACAAAGATGTTGGCCATGACACCGATGAGTGTAGGCAATTGAAAGATGAAATTGAGTTCCTCATTCGAAAAGGAAGATTGAACAAATACACTGGAGAAGGAGGGGATAGGAATAATAATGGAAGGAAGAACTTTGAGGATCGTAGGAGGGACCAAGACGATCAGGGGCGAAACCCCCAGCCTAGAGGACCAGTTATAAACACCATTTATGGAGGGCCGAGACCTCGAGGGCCTGTGATAAACACGATCTTTGGAGGTCCAACTGCTGCTGGATTGTCCAAAAATTCCAGAAAGGCATATACTAGAGAGGTTATGCATATTGTTGGAGAAGCCCCGAAGAGGGCCAGCACAGAAGTAACATTGGCTTTTGATGATTCCGACCTAGAGGGTGTGAAGTTTCCCCATGACGACCCGCTGGTCATAACACCAATAATAGGAAATAGCCCGGTTAAGAGGGTCCTTGTGGATAATGGTGCTTCTGTGGATATCTTGCTCCACGACACCTTTCTAAGGATGGGGTATAACGACTCCCAGTTGACACCAACCGACATGCCGATATATGGATTTGCTGGAGTAGAATGTCCTGTAGAAGGGATAATCAAATTACCAACCACCATAGGTACGGAGCCAAGGCAAGTAACGCAGATGCTGGATTTCGTGGTGGTAAAGGCTAGTTCAACTTATAATGCTATCATGGGGAGAACAGGGATACATTCCTTCAAGGCAGTCCCCTCTTCCTACCATTCATTCATGAAGTTTCCCACCCGAAACGGGATTGGAGAAGAGAGAGGAGATCAAAAAATGGCTAGAAGCTGTTATGTGGCCTCTTTGAGGGCAGATGGAGTCGGGGGGCAGGTTCTTCCTATTGAAGATATGGATGTTCGAGAAAATGATGAGAATAGAGGAAGGCCAGCAGAAGAATTGGTTTCGGTTCCTTTAGACCCCGAAAATCCTGAGAGGACGACTTTCATTTGAGCCACATTAGAGGAGCCCCTTAGAGGGAAGTTAGTGAAATTTTTGCAAGAAAATAGTGATGTGTTTGCATGGTCAGCAGCTGATATGCCAGGCATAGACCCAGAGTTAATTACTCACAAGCTAAACGTGGATCCAAGCCGGAAGACGGTGAAACAAAAGAAAAGAAATTTTGCCCTGGAAAGACAAGAGGCTATAAAATAGGAAGTAGAAAAGCTCTTAGAGGCTGGTTTCATTGAGGAGATTCAATTTCCGGAGTGGTTAGCAAACCCTGTAATGGTAAAGAAGGCTAATGGAAAGTGGAGGATGTGTATAGACTTCACTGATCTGAATGATGCATGCCCCAAAGACTGTTTTCCGCGGATACAACCAGATCAAAATGCATAAGGATGACATTCCAAAGGTATCATTTATCACTGACTTTGGTGTTTATTGTTATCTTGTTATGGCGTTTGGTCTCAAGAATGCAGGAGCCACCTATCAAAGGTTGGTGAATAGAATTTTTAAGGATCTTATTGGTAAGACTATGGAAGTCTATGTTGATGACATGTTAGTCAAGAGTCTAGTAAAGACTGATCATATAGCCCATTTAAGGGAAGCTTTTGAGGTCCTGAGGTACCACAAGATGATGTTGAATCCTACGAAGTGTGCTTTCGGAGTAGGATCTGGAAAATTGTTGGGACTGATGGTCTCAAAGAGGGGAATTGAGGCTAACTCGGATAAGATAAAGGCGATCCTGGACATGGAACCACCAAAAACTGTTAAGGATGTTTAGAAGCTTACAGGAAGGGTTGTTGCGCTAGGACGATTCATCTCCAAGTCGGGGGACAAGTGTTTGTCATTCTTCAAATCGCTAAAGTGCATCAAAGACTTTGTATGGAGTGAGGAAAACCAAAAGGCATTTGAAGAGTTAAAGAAGTATATGGCCCAGGCCCCGTTGTTGGCCAAGCCAGTTCTGAGTGAAATTTTATTCTTGTACTTGGCTGTTTCAGAGAGCGCCTTGAGCGCGGTGTTGGTTAAGGAAGAACTGAAAGTCCAGAAACCCGTATACTATGTCAACAAAATTTTGCATGGTGTTGAGTTGAATTATTCAACTATTGAGAAATTCGCTTTAGCCTTGGTAATGGCTTCAAGAAAGCTGCGTCCTTATTTTCAAGCTCACCAGATTGAAATGCTAACAAATCAGCCACTGAGAAATATCATTCACAGTCCCAAGACAAGTGGGAGACTGATTAAGTGGGCAATAGAGTTAGGAGAGTTTGATCTCAAGTATAAGCCACGTACGGCTATAAAAGCCCAGGCACTAGCTGACTTCGTGGTGGAATGTACCATACCCAACCAAGAAGTCGGGGGGCAGGAAGATACCATACCTCAAGATAAGGGAGTCGACAATGGGGACAGGGAGATGGATGATAAGGAGAAAGAATATTGGGTTCTCTATTTTGATGGAGCATCAAAAACAAATTCCAGTGGAGCAGGGTTGGTTTTGCAAAGCCCTGGTGGGTTCTTAATTGAGTATGCTATGAAGCTAGATTTTCCAACCACAAACAATGAGGCAGAGTATGAAGCCCTGATAGCTGGCCTTGGTCTAGCTGGGACACTTAGAGTAAAAAACTTAAAGGTCCGTGGAGACTCGAAGCTGATCATATCCCAGGTAAAGGGAGAATTTGAGGCAAGGGATGATACGATGGCTAAGTATGTCCGCCTAGTAAGGGCTGTGATGACCCAATTTAATGAATGCCATGTTGAACACATTCCAAGGGAAGAAAATGTTAAGGCAAATGCGCTATCAAAGTTCGCTTCGTCTGAGATTGAAGAAAGTTCAGGAAGTGTGTACTTCCGTGTTTTGAAGACACGAAGCATAGATGTTAAGCTAGTGGCTCCCATAATCTTGGGGACGTTATGGATTGATCCCATCAAGGCTCACATTCAGACCGGTTGGTTGCCAAGTGATGCAACTGAAGCACGAAAGTTAACTGTTTGGGCACTAAGGTACTCTTTGATAGATGGGATTCTTTATAAAAGATCTTTCGTGGCTCCCTACTTGAGGTGTCTCAGGCCCGATGAGGCACGCTTGGCTCTTGAAGAAGTGCATGAAGGTATTTGTAGACAACACTTGGGGGGCAGGGCCTTGGCTCATAAGATAACTCGTTTAGGCTTCTATTGGCCAGAAATGATGGCTGATGCCAAAGAATATGTGAAGAAGTGTGATCGCTGTCAGAAGCATGCACCAGTTGTTAGACAACCCCCCGAGATGCTGACCTCTATCAACTCGCCTATTCCCTTTGCCATGTGGGGGATGGATATTCTAGGGCCTTTTCCTATGGCCACGGCACAAAGGAAATTTCTGATTGTAGCCATTGATTATTTCACCAAGTGGATCGAAGCCAAACCCTTGGCCAAAATCACAACTAAGCAGGTTGCACAATTCCTGTGGGAAAACATTATGTGTCGATATGGAATTCCCCGTATCCTCCTCACTGACAACGGAACACAATTCAACAATGAGGAATTCAAGAAGTATTATGAAGAAAATGAAATTGAGTTACGATTCACCTCTGTGGCTCACCCGCAAGCCAATGGGCAAGCAGAGGTAGCAAATCGGATAGTCCTGGATGGACTAAAGAAGAGGATCGAGAAGTCAAGAAATAATTGGGTGGATGAGATACTTCCAATATTATGGGCCTACAGGACTACCTGTAGAGTCACGACAGGAGCAACTCCCTTCATTTTGGCATATGGGGCAGAAGCAGTAGTTCCAGTAGAGATATCACATTCCTCTCCAAGGATTCAGGCTTTCAATGCAGAAGAAAATGAGGAAGGGCAGAGGTTAGCCCTGGATTTAATCGATGAAGTGCGAGATAAAGCACATGCAAAGATAGTAGAATATCAGAAAAAGGCTTCATTCTACTACAACCTAAGGGTTAAAGAGAGGTTTTTCAAACAAGGTGACCTAGTCTTGAGAAAAATAGAGGCTTCTGGTGTCGGACAGAAAGGAAAGCTTGCCCCGAATTGGGAAGGGCCGTACAGAGTCAAGAGCGTTCAGGGTAGAGGAACCTACAAGCTGGAAACTATGGAAGGTTTTGAAGTCCCGAGGACCTGGCACGCACAAAACCTGAAGGTTTACTACGTGTAAGATAGGCGAAGTACGATTCTCACTTGTCATTATGGCAAGTAGGTTTAAAAGCACCTTGAAGCTTTGCTTGCGTAGGATTTTATATTCCAGTAGAATTTACATTGTCTAGTTATTGTTGATTAGGGTCGAACCCATGCTGTGTAAGGTTTTGGAAAACCAGACTTCATATTAAAGAGTTTGAAATTATTTCTATCTAAGGATGTTTAAAGTTCAAATGCGTATTAAGATTGTAAAGTTAAAACAGAAAGAGGCAAGAAAAGCAACATATGAAATATAACCCCGAAGGGTAACAAGTTTAGATATGAATAAAGTTCAAGAAGAAGATATACAAAAAGTTAGGCCTTGGAAGGCTGAGATTCCTCAGAACCACTATCCAAAGTCTTCTCGGAAGTCTCAGTCGTTCCTTCGGACGTCTCAGTTGTCCCCTCCGAAGTCCCTGTAGAAGTTCCCTCTGCAGGAGATGCTGGTTGTTGAGGCGCTGCTTTTGGAGGCTCTTCCACCCTGGCCTTCTTAGCGACAGGATCAAACTCCTCTTCGGAACAATCTTCCTCCTCTCCATCCTTGATCATAACAGCAAGCTTTTCAGTAACACCTCCAAGCTCTGGAACCCGCACAGGGCAAGGAAAGGGGGACTGCTCAAGGACCTCTGGAAACTCATCCTGGATGGCCTCCACAGCAGCATCCCAGCCCTCTTTATAGCTAACCGGGTGAAGAAGGGCATCATGCTCCACCATCAAGTCCTTGAATTCTTGGGTGTCCATCCAGCCATCAAAGGCTTTGTCCTTCTGCGCCTTCAGAATGACATTTTCGGCCCGGGCCGTCTCCAGGTCAGAAGTGGAAGAGGCCAGTTGAGCTTCAAGGGCCTCTATTTTTTGGTTGGCCTCCTCCAACTTCTTGTTGGCATCTTCCAGGCCAACCTTCCAAGCCTTAGCTTGGTGAATGGCCCCTTGGAAATGGGCGTTAGTCTGCAAGAGATACAGCGAAAGTTTAGAAAAGAAACATGGGAAGATAAGTACGAAGGGCATAAGTAAAGGACGTACCGTCGCCAGAGCCTGGGCTCCAAATAGCTCATTCCCCTCTAAGTCCTGTTGAAGGACAAAATCTTGATAATCCACCGGGGAGATGGAATGCTTAGACCATTCCTTGGACAGCGCCGTGCTGCCCACAATTGAGTCCTTGCCCAGGATCCCCCAAGCAGGTTCAAAATAGGCCCCTGGCATCTGCTTGGTGCACAGAACTTGGCTGGGGCCTTCCTCATCTGGCCCCGTTGCCTGAAGAAGGAACTCGGGGAAGCGGTCACCCAGTCGAGGGTCTTTAAAGATCTTCCCGGCCCTCTTCGTCCTGGTTGTCTCCAGGTCCTTCGGCTTGGTAGCCTCCTCAATCTTCTCAGCCACTGCAACAAACAAAGTCAGTTGAAAACCAATAAAATAAAAGTGCAGGAAATAAAGGAGGTAAGAAAGGGAACTTGCTTTTCTTATTAACGGGCGAAAGGCCGCATTCTACCAGGACGGTCTCCCGGATAAGGTCCCAAGAATGGGAAGTACCGTTGTCTTGCGTAAGGAGGTTGAAACCTTTAGCCTCCTCCTCAGACAAAGTTATGTCATTTGGGCTCCCGTCCACGGCCAGCCCAAAGGATGATCGAAACAGGGAGCCCCAATCTCCACCTTCCCAAATAACAAACAAAAAATCTTTCTTCCACCCCAAGTTGTTGTCAGGGATGGACTTCCCATTCACGATATGGGGGATAGTGGGGCGCTGGTTGATAGAAACCCAACCCGGACTTTTATCAGGGCTGTTTTTGAACTGAAAAATCTTCCTGAAGACAGCAACAGATGTGGGGACGTTGTGCTTGGCGCATTGCGACAGATAGCACAGAATCAACCTCCAGAAATTAGGGGGAAGTTGGCAAGGGCTGATGCCCACATCAGCCAGTAGCAAAGGAATGAATGGATGAAAAAGGAGTCTAATACCTGCCCTTAGAGTATCCTAATAGACGCATAGCGCGTCCTTCTTCCACTGACAGGCCCTGTCGGCCGGACCCGCAAGAACCAGCTTAAAAGGCTCCTTGATTTTGAAGCAGCTGCTCAACTTTTCCAGCTCCTTGGGATCCCGTAAAGCACTAATATGATCGTACGCGTCCAGATGCGCATCAGACGGATACTCGTCCCCTCGAGTGTTGATCATGTCGATTAAGGAAGTATACCTCGATCGAATAGGAAAATCGTTGGACTTTCTAGCCACGTTCATCTTGGCCAAGCGAGTCATTCTTTTGTCAGCCATCTGAAAAAAGTAAGGGGCACGTAAATAGGCTATCTTAAAATGGCACACAATGGAAAAATAGACACGAAAAGCAAAGGGAGGAATCTTACCTGAAGAAGCGCTCCTGAAAAAGGCTTTGAGCTCTGACTTGCTGTTATTTCTTTGAGAATCTTAGCAGGAAGATAAAGAAGAAAACTAAGAAATGAGAAAGTGAGGAGTAATAGCCTTTCCTCATTCCTTTATATAAGAGGAAAAGGAAGTTGAAGGGACGAAAAGCCCATTGAGAACAAAAGCCCATAGGAAAAAGCCCAGAAAGAAGAATATTCCAGAATATTCCTAGGAATTCTAGAGCATTCTAAACAGGGTGTATTAAGCCCAGATCAATAAAAGAGGCCCAATAAGATTTGAAGAGGCCCAATAAGATTTGAAAAGGCCCAATAAAAGAGGCCCAATAAGATTTGGAAAAAGCCCAATAATAGAGGCTCAGTAAAATTTAATAAGGCCCAACAAAAAAGGCCAGGCCCAAATCCAATTAGGATTTGGAAAATACAATACCCTAAATTAAAGCTAAATAAAGAAGGCTAGTGGAAGACCAGGAACCAGGTCGAAATCCAGGTCATGAATCCTGCCCGAAATCTTTCGAGCAGACACCCGAAAATAACGGGTAAAAAAGATCAGAATCCAGGTCGAATTCCAAGTCGTGAATCCTGCCCGAAATCTTTCGAGCAGACACCCGAAAATAGCTGGAATAACGGGACTGAATTGAGGTCGAAGCTTCGACCAGGAATGAGGTCGAATAAACCAAGCATCTTTCAAAAAAAAGGGGATTAAAAACCCAGGTCGAAGTTCGACTAGGATCCTGGTCGAATTCCAGGTCGTGGATCCTAGTCGAAATCCTTCGACCAGGAAGCAAGAAAACCAAAGAATTTTCGAACAGGATTCAGGTCGAAATATCGACTAGAATCCTAGTCGATAGGCTCATGACAAGAAGCTAAAAAAAAGATGGAATTTTCGACCTAAATCCAGGTCGAATTTTCGACTAGGATCCTGGTCGAATTCCAGGTCCTAGATCCAGGTCGAAATTTCGACTAGGATCCTGGTCGAATTCCAGGTCGTGGATCCTAGTCGAATTCCTTCGACCAGGATGGCAAGGCTGACCCCTATTTTCGACTAGGATCCAGGTCGAAATTTCGACTAGGATCCTGGTCGAAAAAGGGCTGGAAATCTGAAAAATCCAGAAAATTAGGGAAAATCCCAGAAAATTAGGGAAAATCCCAGAAAATTAGGGAAAAATCCCAGAAAATTAGGGAAAATGCCCGGAAATTAGGGAAAAATCCCAGAAATTAGGGAAAATCCCAGAAAATTAGGGGAAAATCCAAGAAAATTAGGGAAAATCCCAGAAAATTAGGGAAAAATCCAAAAAATAAGGAAAAATCCCGGAAATAAGGGAAAAATTCCTGGTAATTAAGATAATTCCTGAATAAAAGGAAAAAATTTATTGTAAATGTGTAGGTCGCTCCACACTTTACGGAGAAACGAAACCCTGTAAGGGAACGAATAGACTTAACTTCTGCGAAACCTAATCAATGTTTCCCAAAAGTTGGGGGGCAAATGATAGGGATATATAAATTATGATTGTATAATTAAATAATGCATTAATTGTACAAGCTGTGGGCTGCTAGGCCCAATAAAAAGATATATGATACTCAGACCAGAAAGGTTAAGCCTGATGGACCAGATCAGGCCTGATGGAATAAAAAAGGCCCAAAAGTCCTGATTATTAATTAATTTTGTAATTAATTAATAAGGGAAAAATCAGATGTTGAGAAGAGTCCCGATAAGGATATAAATCCTTAGAGATTAGCCTCAAGGGGACCTAAAAGGATAAGGAATCAGTTTCCTACTATCTAGGACTCCAAAGTCCATTCTAATTATGAGACTTGCCCACCAAGTCTCCTATACCAAGTCCAATTCAAGGACTCCCAACATCTATATAAGGGGCCTCACCCCACAAATCAGAACTACGTTTTTTGGCTTGATTCTCTAATTCACAGAGATACGTAGGCATCTCGTAAAGGCAGATCGAGCCCGAAACACGAGAGCAGCCATTAAAGGCCTTGAGCTCCCGAATCTTAGTAATAAATACAGAAAATAATAACCTTAGTTTTTTATCCATAACAGGTAGAAAATAAATACAGGCTAACTATTACATGTCTTCTTTCTTGTATTGCTTCCTTGGATGACCTCCATGTGGGATTAGCCTTCCTTGATCTTCAAATCTTCATGTCTTCGTGTACAATACGAGAATAAAATATAAAACTAATCTAATGAACTTACAAGAAGAACTCGAGTTACATTCGAGATTTAATAATTACAAGATCAAACGACATGTAAACTGTATTTAAGAAACCAAAACCATTAACCTAAGGTCATAAGACATAACCATCCACCATGCTCAATTAACATATAAGAACATGTTAGAATACATAATCTGATCCTAACATATCATACCCATCATGATCTAATCAAAAAACCAAATATGGCAAAAATCAGAAAATTTGAAATTAAATATGATAACATTAAATTGCATATTACAGGGCCTTAATGACGTCAAACACCTTACAGATCAGTCGATGATAGCTTTAGCTATGAGTTTTGTTCAGACGCTCGATTTCATATGAAATAGCGTATTCGTTCGCCAAAATCAGACACCAGACCCAGATTTCAGCAAATCCACTGCATCTGATTCAGAATCGTATCAAATACGATTCATATAATAAGAATAAACACAAAACATGTATATATCAGTATATATACATATTATATAATAATCATATGATTATACAACTCTCATGAATATCATATATTCAAAACGTATACATATATACGCATATACAAACATAACAACATGTAAAACATACAAAATCGCATAAATAACAGTCATGGAATATTGTATACATGTTATCATCATAAAACTAGTAAACACGTAATCGAATTAAACACTTTTCAAAAGTAGCTCTAATGTCATTGAAGGGTATCGAGCACATAAACGCAACAGAAACAGTAATTAAAAATATAAAAAAGCAGAATTTTCGAAACTTGCCGCAGGATCCATGCGAAAATAGATATTTAATTCGTAGATCAGATTGTTTACTTTAAGAAGCTTTACAAATTGGTTGAATAATGGAGATCCAAAGATTTATTCAATCACCATGCATCCCGCTCTCGTGATCTACGCTCTATCGGTATCCACATGAATGCTTGAACTCAAGGATTGGATGTGTAATAGCACAAACTCGTTTATTCTGACTCTCTCCATCTTCTCTCTTGGTGGCTAGGGTTTTAGCAAAGTCTTTCACACAAAATTAGCCACACAAGAGATATTATATAGAGAGTAGAAAAAAAATTATAACTGTTAACTAATCAGGAGTTATTACTTATTCGAAATTCCTATTTGTATAATAATTAAGGCACACTTAATTATTTGTGTGACCCTATAGGTTATTATTACGCTGGCAACGACTTTTAAATCTAATATAAAATCATAAACAATGAGCAACATCTAGTAAGACATCACTTCTACCCAAGTAATAATAATTGAATCAGTGATCGATTAAATCTTTTGTGAATAATGTACAATGTAATATAATCCCTTTAACCAAATATTATAGATTAAACTAGAGGCATGTAATGTGTCATCCTCATCATAGTTTAATCCAAGTTTCCTTGATCAATGAGTAGACTATCATATCAAATCAATATTTGAGCGTGGCCACGCATTTCATAGTCTAGCTCACACAAGAGGCCAATAATATCACTCCTTAAATAGGAGGGTTAAATCTCATCTAGATCATTCATAATTTTCATACGATTCATAATATACCCAATGTCCACTTTTATCATTGCCCGGTCAAGGATAACTTTTAGTGGAATCAATATATATTAGTTCTCGTAAAGAAATATAATGACTTTTGGTCTGAGGACCATTACATCATTATCACTGTGAGAATAATTTATGACACAACAGTCATGTAGAATCTCACATCGGGTCTGTCCAACACCCTGTACATATACATATGCCCGTGTCTTTAACTTTAGTATCACTATACCTATGATCAATGAGATGTGATCATTAGGCAACAAACACACCAGTCTTAATGCATTATTATTGTCCCGTAATAATAATACTCGACTAGGGACCTTTAAGAATATTAATATATTCTCATAATCTCATTTATAAGTCACGTACTTAGAGATATAGAATTGCATATTATATTCCAAGGACATTTATTAATCTAACATTTATATCACAGTAAATTAAGAATTAATAAATTATAAAGGGAATAATCGATAGAACATAAATATCAATAATTCAAATGTCTTAAACTAAAACATCATAGTGTTGTCTCTAGGGCAGAAACAGTAACAATAAATCCCTACTATCAGAGTTTAAGGAGGAAGCTAGCCCAAGTGTTTCTTCTGGAGATGGCAACTTAGGAAAAATCTTAGAATATGGAAAAATCAAATTTGGGAATGTCATAATTGAAAATGTAGCTCTGGTTGCAAGACTCAAACATGACTTGATCAATGTGAGTGAAATCTGTGACAGAGGTTACAATGTGAACTTTTATAAGAAACATTGTGAGATTGTTAGTGAATCTGATGGCAAAGTTGCAAAGACTAGTGTAAGACAAGGTAACCTATATGAAGCCAGGGTCTCCACAAATACTGATGAATCAGAAGTTTGTTTGCTTAGTAAAGCATCTGTGGAAGACATCTGGAACTGGCACAAAAGACTTTCTCACCTCAACTTCAACAACATCAATGAACTTGTGAGAAAATATCTTGTGAGATGATTGCCCAATGCAGTATTTACTCCTGATGGCTTATGTGATTCATGCCAGAAAGCCAAGCAAAGGAAAACATCTTTCAAGATTAAAACTGAATCATGTATTCTTGAACCATATCATCTACTTCATATTGATCTCATTGGTCCAGTCAATGTAATGTCAATTGAAAAGAAGAGGTATGCACTTGTATTTGTTGATGAATATACAAGATACACACGGGTGTACTTTCTGCACACCAAGAATGAATCTCCATCCATTCTTCTTGATCATGTAAGAGAACTGGAAATAGGATCAACAAACAAAGTGAAGATCATCAGAAGTGATAATGGAACTGAATTCAAGAACAGTTCTATGGAAGAGTTCTGCAAATTTAAGGGGATAAAGTAAGAATTTTCTTATCCTGGAACTCCACAACAAAATGGAGTTATTGAAAGAAGGAATAGAACTCTCATAGAAGTTGCAAAAACCATGCTAGAGGAAGTAAGATTGCCTACCTATTTCTGGGTTGAGGCTGTACAAACTGCTTGCTTCGTACATAATGCAACTTTGATCAACAAGCATGGTAAAACAACATTTGAGATGGTGAAGGGAAAGAAGCCAAATTTGTAGTACTTTCACATTTTTGGTTGCAAGTGTTTTGTTCTCAAAACTCATCCAGAACAGCTTACCAAATTTGATCTAAAAGATGATGAAGGTATTTTTGTGGGATATTCACTGTCTATAAAAGCCTTCAGAGTTTATAATCTGAGAACAAGGACGGTCATGGAATCTATACATGTATCTTTTGATGACAAGAAGATTGTAGGACTGGAAGATGCAGATGACCATGATCAGTTGAGATTTAAAAATGAAGGACCATATGCTGAACAACTAAATCCTGAGATTCTGACAAGTCTTGATACAGTAAATCCTGATATCACTCAAAGCTCTGATGATCCACATGATAGTGGAAATCCCAGATACTGAAGTACATGTTGAGGGGGAGCATCATGATTCAAATCCAGAGTCTTCTTCAAGTGATTCAACACACAGAACATCAGTAAATAATTCATCAGACACTAATTCCTCAAACACTGATGAGTCAAATACTGATAGCACTAGGAAAACTGATTCTGGAGGAGCATCAGGAAATGATAGTGGTACAAGTCAAAGAAATAATAGAGAGTTCATGGATCAAGGGGGAGGTTCTTCTTTAAGGAGTTAACTTCCATTTGTAAAAAAATAGTCTAAGTCACACACACCTGACTTAATTATTGGAAATTCTGATAATGCTGTAAGAACCAGAAAAGCCACTCAAAATGAATGTTTCTACCATTATTTTCTATCTCAAATTGAACCAAAGAAAGTGGAAGAAGCTCTTCAAGATGTTGCCTGGATTACAGTAATGCAAGATGAGCTTAATAAATTTGAAAAGAACAAAGTCTGGACTCTTGTACCAAGACCAAATAACAGATCAGTTATTGTTACAAATTGGGTGTTCAGAAACAAAACTGATAGTGAGGGCATTGTTACAAGGAATAAAAGCAAGACTAGTTGCAAAGGGCTATTCACAGCAAGAAGGCATTGATTATGATGAGACTTTTGCTCCAGTCGCAAGGCTTGAGGCAATCAGAACTTTTCTAGCCTATGCTGGTCACATGAAGTTTAAAGTGTTCCAAATGGATGTAAATAATGCATTTCTAAATGGTGAACTTGAAGAGGAAGTTATGTTGAATAGCCTCCAGGGTTCATTGATCCAAAATATCTAGATCATGTCTACCTACTGGATAAAGCACTCTATGGACTAAAACAAGCTCCAAGGGCATGGTATGAAATACTTGCTCTATTTCTACTATAAAGTTATATCACAAGAGGTACAATTAACAAAACTCTTTTTTATAAATACCATGGTAAGGAATTGTTATTAGTGCAAATATATGTTGATGATATCATTTTTGGTTCTACTAATGATAAACTTTGTGAGAGATTTGCAAAGCTAATGCAGTCTAGATATCAAATGAGTATGATGGGAGAATTGAGTTATTTTCTAGGTTTACAAGTAAAACATACTATTGAAGGAATCCTCATAAATCAATCTAAATACACCAGGAATTTGCTCAAAAGATTTGGAATGCAAGACAGTTCAACTACAACAACTCTCATGGCCACTACAATAAAGTTAGATTTAAATACCGATTCATTAGTAGATATAACTAACTACAGAGGTATAATTGGCTCATTCCTATATTTGACTGCTAGTAGACCTGATATCATGTATGCTACCTATCTCTGTACAAGGTTTCAAGCCGTTCCAAGGGAACCTCATCTATTAGCTGTGAAAAGAATTTTTAAATATCTCAAAGGCACCATGAATCTTGGATTATGGTATCCTAGAGATTCAAACTTAAGCTAATTGGATATTCAGATGCTGATTTTGCAGGATGTAAAATAGACAGGAAAAGCCCTTCTAGAAGCTGCCAATTTCTTGGTGGAAGATTGGTTTCTTGGTTTAGCAAGAAATAAAAGTCAATTCCACATCAACTGCAAAAGCTGAATATATTGCTGAAGGAAGCTGTTGTGCTCAAATTCTATGGATGAAGAATTAGTTACTAGATTATAAGTTAGAGTATTCTTCTATTCCTATATATTATGATAATCAAAGTGCTATTGCAATGATAAGAAATCCAGTACAACATTCTATGAAGAAACACATCAGCATCATATACCATTTTATAAGGGAACATTTGGAAGAAGGAACAGTAGAATTGGTCTTTGTTCCAACAGATCAGTAGTTAGCAGATATATTCACCAAGCCTCTCTGTGAAGCTACGTTTACAAGATTGGTGAATGAATTTGGAATGATATCAGGACATTTCTCAAACTCTGATAATTAGGAATAAATACTGATAGTTAGAGTGTGGTATCATATTATTATCTATCAGTACTTGCTAGATACCGATTATAGTATTAAACTCTGATGCCATGAAAGCATGTAATTAGCTTCTATTAATCCATCCAGTAGTTGCATGTTAAACTCTTATTATAGTTATTAAAGTCTAAAGTTGGACAAACTTGTGTTGACTAATAAATCCTGATAGTAGTTAACTAAATACTAACAATGGTCAAGCTCTGATTCACTATTTTATTATGATGATAATTTTTGAACCTGTTCAACTATTGGTTTAATCAGTATTGTAATTATAGGTTTCAAGTTATTTGCAAGTGGGTAATTTTTGCATGATTATAGTTAGCGTGAGGTTATGGAAAATGTTCATTTTTATACAAAATTTTATTCTCGAGAACTATCCACGTAGTAACACACATTTACATGATTACTTTTATAGTCAATTGTATACTGCCATGTGTCCCACTAAGTTGAAATGTTTCTGATTTAGTGGAGTGATGTGTTATACAAAATCAATTCTTGATTTCAATTAACACTCAACTTATCTCTATTACTTTCTACTCTGCTACTTACTCTCTCTCTCACCCGTAAACTCTGAAACCCTAATTTCAGTTTGAAATTTTTCTTGCAAATTAACAATGACTTCACCAGTTGCTTCTAAACCATTTAATTATGGTGGTGCAAAGTTTGTGACTAACAACTATTATGTTATTCTGGATAACAACAATGTGAATATCAATTTTCACATATTTCAATATTTTCTCAGATCCAGTGAGATTGGGTTTACTCTTACAAAACCCACAACTATCTCTGGTGACCAGGTGCTCTCTATCTGGAAAACTGGAGTGTATGATGATGGAGGTGACAATGGAATTCCAAGCTTGGTGTTTGAGTTTGATAAGAAGAAAAGGATAGTTACTCCTCAGACTGTAAGAGATGCATTACAGTTTCCTGCACATGACTCCTACTCCATATTTGTGGGAGATACTGAAATGAGAAGATTCTTTAGGGAGATTGGTTATGACAAGGACTTGAAGAACCTTGTCCAATGGAAAAGGAATGGGCTCAGGAAGGAATGAAATTTCTTCTTTGATTACATTACAAAGGCCTTCAACAATAAATCTTCCAATTTTGATGTTCTGCCCATCATGACACAACAATTAGGATACTCTCTGATTCATGGTTCAAATTATGATTTTAGTATTGTCTTTTATAGGTGATAGATTAACTGCTGATAGATATACTGTATATTATGCTAGATTCAGTCAGTTAATCTTCAATGTTTGTTTCCCTGATATCACTATTCCCTCTAATTAAATAGTGTCAATATTTAAATTGACAAAAAGAGCTTTTTCTGACTTAATTTTACAAGATAAAAAGAAGAAGAATTTAGCTCCTTGAGGTTACCTTTGGTTGCTAGGAACTTACTCATTGCAAGGCTCCATGTGACTTATGGCTTACCTAACAGACAGAGTGCTCAGTTACATGCCATAACTATTGGAAACCCCCTGTAGCTAACCGAAGCACAACAACCCAAAATCAAACCCAATCACAGACACAATCACAAACAAAAGCCACCTCAGGTATTTCCCAAAAGACACATGTTGTAAAAAGAAAGAAAGAATTGGTTAAGAGAGCTACAAATCCCGGTGTAGCTAAGTCAAAAGTTGAAGAAAAACAAGTTCCTCATTCTTCTAAACCTTCAGAATTTGTTAAGAGGAAACTTGTAGTAGCTAGATTGGAATCAGATTCAGATGATGATAATGCTACCTTATCTTCTAGATTTCCAAACCTTTCATTTAACTCTTCTCCAAGACTAGTTGTACTACCAACTGAGCAGGGTACAACTACTGATGGTTTTCAAAGTACCATAAATACTGATGCTGGTACAAGCCCAAGGCCAAAAAAAGAAGACTGGTCAAAGATTACTATAATCAAAACTTGCTCAAGATAAAATAGGAAATTGTTGAGGAGACATAGGGGCATTCACATCAAATTCTGATTTTTTCATCAAATCCCGATGCACCTGTAAATTTATCTGATTCTCCTATCAAGCAGTAAAGTAAGAGAGCAAGGGAGATCTCTCATGAGCAAGTTGAAGAGAGTGTCAAGAGGTTGCAAGGGAAAGGTCTTTTCTCTGGATCAGGCACACAAAAACCTGAATTTGAAAGGAATACAACAACTACAACTTCTGATCCAATCACACAAGAACCTGCACCTTAAAGTGGTGCAACATATATTAAAGAACAACAACCTATGAATGAAAAGTCCATTCAACAATGGCATGATGAAGAAACTTCCAGAATTCATGCAGAAGCTTCTCAGGTCAAGGACTTTTATAGGAAATTTGATCCTGAAAGATTCAGTCAGACAACTTTTTTTCAAGAAGAGCCTGCTCAGGAGTCAAACACTGGAAATATGGAGAAGAGTACACAAGAACCTGGGTGTTAAAGTCATCCACCAACTCCTGATTCTCTAGCCATACAAGAAATATTACATTAAAGTTGCAATGAAGGCTTCACTCCTGCTGCAGTTACTCTGGTAATAGATGCTGAAGGCAGAGTTCACCCATCACCACCATCTACTGATAATTTATCATTTCATCCACTAAATATCTGCAAAGAAGCTGAATCTTTATATTCACAAGGTAGAAATACTGATTTCAATTTATTAGCATTTACTTTAAATACTGATTTTTTTATCAGCATTTATTAAGCATATTATAAGTCCAGTTGGAATGATTATTTCTAGACCTTATTTAAGGACTACCTCTAGTTGTGTGGATACAGACCACATTTCTTTAGCCACCTCTTATTTCTGTAGGAAAAAATTATCTGAGCCTTTTCTGTGAGTTGTGTGAAAATATATAGAGAAAAACAGAATTGAAGAGAGGCATGATCCTTCCTGGCATAAGGAGAGGTAGATGAGAGTCAGGATTTAGTAATCCTTGTGAGGAAACACTAACTATTGAAAGTTATCAACTGAGTGGTGTGAGGAGTAGTGAGACTACTTTAATAAAACCTAGAGATTAAGTATTACTTGTTATATTTTATAGGTGCACAGAGTACAAAAGAAACAGCTGTTGAATAATAGACTGTTGACCCTCGGTTAAACTTTGATGTACCAAGTGTTGAAAATCTTCCTGCAGGTCTAAGTACTGATACTTTCCTGCAGTCCATTCATTATAATATTCAATCAACTAAAATTCTCCATGTTGTTGCTGAAGATGTAATAGCACAACAGTCCATTCATAAAGATCTATTCACCACAGGGTCACCACAACACTTCACAGGTACTGAGATTCTGGAAGTCAATCATGAAGCTCCAGTTCATCTATCTACAATTCTTGAAGATGTGGAGCTAAATGCTGATGGTATGAAAGTTTCTGAAGCAGCTAGATCACATACAGCTCCAATTTCTGATTCTATCTTCAATGCTGAAGTTGGAAATGAAGTTCAGCCGATAATTCAAGATCCAGTTGTAAATGAAGAATCTAATGATGGTGAAGAAGCTGATACTTCAAATGCTCTTATAGATCCTGAAGATGATCTATTCTTCCCCAAAGATATGCCTAAACATGTGAGACACCAGAAGCTTAAACAGTTAGATGCTAAAAAGAAGTATAATTGTTTTGGTGATATATGAAATGCTAAATGGAAAGATGCTGCATATCCAATTTCCAGAACCAGTGTTGTGGAACATCTAGAAATAGCTGAACAGAGAATTCAAAATCTTAACATGTTGAATCACCTCAAAGCATCTACTCTAATAGTAAGATCCTTGCATAAAGCTCAAGAAGAAACCACTTCTAAAATCAATCAGATCAAAGAATCCTTAATTACTTTAAAGCTTACTACTGATCAGGAAAATCAGAAGCAGATTGCACCAATTGTTGACAGATAGACTAAAATTAAAGTCAATCAGGCTAGACTGGAAGCTAAGCAAGAGCAAATGTCTGAACAACTTACAGAGGTACATAACTCAATGGAGCTGATTCTTTCTCTACTACTTGGTGATGATGCCAAAAAGGGGGAGAAGATTGATAAATCTAAATGCAAACAGTTGACATTGACAAATGCTGATGATGAAAGTGATGATAAAGGTAATAAGGGGGGACAAAAGGACAGTGTAAGGAAAAGAGGTGAAGAGCTAGTTGGAACTAGTGGCTCATTAAAAGTTATCACTAGGCCATAATCTAGACAAGGTGGAGAAAGTAGGAGAAGTGAAATAAGAGTACAATCAAAGCAACTGACTATGACTACAACAACTCAACAAACTCTGAAAGTCACAACTATTGATGATGACTAAGGCATTCTGGAGATAGAGGCTGGTGCAGAAGTAAGTTAGTATCTTCAAACTATGAAAGTAAAAGGAAGAAAGACAACTATGTTCTATAAGGACCCAATGATTCAAGCATTTGACTCTGAGGTGAGTAGAAGAATATTTGAGAAAGAAAATCCCGGAGTTGATCTGGAACAGCTAAGGCAAATGGAGGAAGAATTCAAGAATTCTATGAAAACAGAAAATACTGATGTTATTATCTCTTAAGATCCTTATAGAGATGATCCCTCTAACAGACCAACCAAACGGGGAGTTATAAGGGATATAAGTCAAGTAGATGGTGAAAGATCTCTTTTGCCATAAGAAATCTTAAATGTTGATAGGAGTCATAAAAGGAAAGAGAAGATAGGAGAAAATTCCAATCCTTCAAAGTCTAAGTCCAAAGATGTTGCTAAGAAGAATTCAGTATCTAAGGCATCTAAACATCAAATACTGATAGATCCAGTCTATATAGTAGCTCAAGCTTTTGATACTGAAGAAAGAGTTGAAGAAGAAGAAGTCAGTCAAGCTCATCAAAGAAGGAAGATTCATGGAGCTGACTGGGCTGAAAAACTGAAGTTAACCTCTGACATTGCTCAAATTAATGAAGAAGTAAAAGTTGTTGTTCAACCAATCACAACCTCTGGTACTACTCATTTTGTTGATTTTTTAAACCCAATTCAATCTGAGTTATCAAATTCTGATTTTGAAAACATAAACTTTGATAAGCCATAACTTACTTTTGAAGAAAAGGGAAAGCTACTATATAGAAGCAAGAAACCTGCACATAGAAGAGATTCTTCTGAGAGCTAACAGAAGGATATGCTGTGACCAATCACACTGTCACAGAAGTGTCATGTCACTGGTGTCGCAATGACATGGCTGTAGTACCCCTACAACTGGTTAACTCGGTATACCCTAAATCACTATAAGTGTTCAAAATAAAAATATTATCGCAAAGTTTAAAATCACCCGATACAAGTAATTCAAATGTCCAAAGTAGAAGGTGTCATAAATAATTTTTAAAAACCGCATAAACAAATATCTAAAATTTTCCAAATCATTTTTTAAAACAATTTTCGAAGTTGAAACGGTCAAAGCAAATATTAACTGAACAAACATAAAGTAGAACGGAACGAATCAAACAAATATAATGAGCAAAGAGAAATAGCGCTAAACAAAAAGGGGATAGAATCCGTACCTCGAATATCACAAACTCCAATACTAACAAAATCCACACGCGATGCTCTAAATTCTCGGCACCCAACCTATTATAATATATAAATAAAATATTTTAGATGTTTATTAATTAAACAAATATTTTATGAAAATTATTTAATATATTCCTTGTAAGTTTATTATATGATAAAGATGTTAGACAAATTAATATTGTGAACTCGACTATTAAGATCAGTGGCCTGACTCGCCGAATACAACATAGATAATACTATATTAACATGATTTATATAAGCATGCAATACATATTAACATAGTTAACAAGACCAGTGCATCCAACATGCGACCTAGTACTTAACTTAATTAATTAATTAATACACAAACACTATAAATTGGATTGTAACTCATTTATGAACATAGTAATTCTTTTATTGATCTAATATAATAGGCCTAGTTAATGACAAAGTAGATAACTTAAATTATTTATAGAGACATACTTAAACATTTATTAACAACCCGATTGTGGCATAAATTCCTTAAAACAATATATAAATTAACATAAAGAACATAATCTAAACTTAAAGTACTATCAAATTAAGTTCTTGTACAATGCCTTCATCAAAAACATTGCAGCTTACCATTAATTAAAATAAGAAATTAAATATTAATATTAAATATAAAACCCAAATATATTATTGAATCTAAAATAAAAGTGATGTTTCAATAATCCTGTTTACAAAACCAGGCAACATACACACAAGATTTTATCATAAATACATTATCAAATTCACATCATGATGGAGCATAAAATCAATTATAATAGATATATTACCTGCCCACTTTGTCCAAAGTAGAAGTCAGAATAACTACTAGTGGTGTGCAAGTTACATGGATGTAGACTAGTTCATGATAATTGATGTTTGACAAATTAATTAAATATGCGGCTATCTGATTCATACCTACCAGACAACGAATAGAGGAAGAAAGAATGAAGCAATTGCTCTGCGCTCTTACTCTCTCTTCGGCTCTCCGTCTCTGTCTCACTCCGCAGCCTCGTTTTAGGGTTTTTTTATAATTATTTATGTTTGTTTAAGAGGTCTTCCAATTATTTATAGATACTGTATAACTCCTATCTCTAATCTAATTACTAACTCAAAGTAAATCCTTTTATAATTCTAATTGTACCTAAATCAAATTCTTTACTTTATTATTATTATTATTATTATTATTATTATTATTACCTAATATATATAATTCACATATATTACACTATCGTGTTATGGGATTCCAGATGCCAGATCAGGTAAATGCTGTGAGCAAGCAACAATAAGATGGTGGGAAATATATTAGCTGAATCAGATACTTTTGGGTTATCTGTCGATTCTAAGTCGGAATCAGATAATTTCGTTTTAATTATATTTTGGGTTGTAATAATATTATTCTGATTGGTAGTGGTAATCTCTTCTCATACTTTATCCTGTTAGATCCTGTTAGTTTCGGGGTTTATTATATTAGTTTATAGGTGTTGTGGGTCCTCATTCCTAACCTCGAGTTTGAGGGCGTCACATATTTGGCTCTATAGATGAAAAATTTTGCAAAAAGTTTGCCAAACTAATGCAAAGTAAATATGAAATGAGCATGATGGGAGAACTAACTTACTTTCTTGATCTCCAAGTTAAGCAAGTTAATGATGGAATATTCATTAGTCAAAACAAATACATTCATGATCTTTTAAAGAAGTTTGACTTAATAGATTGCACATCCGCAAAAACTCCTTTGGCCACTGCCACTAAACTTGAAATAAACTCAACTGAAAAGTCTATGGATATTTCAAATTATAGAGGCATGGTAGGTTCACTTTTATATTTAACAGCAAGTAGGATAGATATAATGTTTGCTACTTGTCCTTGTGCAAGATTTTAGGCTGTACCTAGAGAATCTCATCTAGTAGCTTTTAAGAGAATTTTCAGATATCTCAAAGGAACACCAAAACTTGGTATTTGGTATCCTAGAGATTCTGATTTTGATCTAATTGGTTATTCAGATGCAGATTATGCAGGTTGTAAAATAGACAGAAAAAGTACAACAAGAACCTGTCAGTTTCTAGGAAACAAGCAAGTGTCCTGGTTTAGTAAGAAACAAAACTCAGTTTCTACTTCCACAGCTGAGGCTGAATATATTGCTGCTGGTAGCTGTTGTGCACAGATTTTATGGATGAAAAATCAGCTATTGGATTATTGTCTACATGTGGACAAGATTCCAATTTTCCGTGACAACACAAGTGCCATTGCCATTACTGAAAATCCTATGCAGCATTCAAGGACAAAGCATATTGACATCAAGTACCATTTGATTCGAGAACATATCATGAATGGTATTGTGGAACTTCACTTTGTTCCAAGTGAACAGCAACTTGCAGATATCTTTACTAAGCCACTTGATGAGTCAACTTTCTCTAGATTGGTAAGTGAGTTAGGTATGCTTAAATATTCTTAAAGTTCTTCTGATGTCTAAGAAATTTATAATGCAACCAGAAATAAATTTGATTTTCCCTAAAAAGATGAAATTTTGGCTAAGTCAAAATTAATCTCTCGAAGGATATTATTATCCATTGAAAATGAATATCTGTTGAATTTAAGCATCCATTGGAAGTCAAATATATTTCTGGGTACTTTATCTCTCGACAAATAATGGCACATTTTTTATCCGTTGATTTGCTTTAATCATAGCCGTTAATTTTACACCTTATCCATCGAATTTACTTACAGTGTGTATGTATATGTCAATGGATAATCTTTAGAATTTCTACAGTTTATTTTATTTTTAAATGGCTATTTTTGGCAATTTTCATTGGGTACTTTATTGTAATTTGTTATTCTTATTTATCTATTTCCGAGAAAGTATAAAAGCCCCTTTCGACTTTTCATTTCACTTTTTATCTTTCTCTTCATTTTCAAAGCAATTTTACTCTCTTCATCTCCAAAACCCTTTTTCTCTATAAATGCTTACTAATCAAAAATGGCACCAGTAGTCAAGGTTATGTATCAATCTGGATTTATCTATAAAAAGAAAAACTTTGTAGCTCTAGTGGAAAAGAGCGGTGCTAACTCTGAAGATTTCCATAAAATGATGGACTTCATTAGCAACTGCAAATTGAATTATGCCATGCTCGATTCTCCAGTGATTTACTGTGAAATTTTGGAGCAAATCTGGACTACATCCGTGTATAATTCCAAAGACAAGACTATTACCTTCTCTCTTAAAGGTAATGACTTATGTATCAACTGTGATGAAATTCAAGCTTGTCTTCATTTTCCTAAAAATACTACTTCAATTCCACACAGAGACACATATATGAGTAACACACTCAGGTTTGTGGGCTACTCTCTTGATTCTACCAATTTAGGTGGAATTAGGAGAATGGGCCTTAGAAAAGAATGGAGCTTTCTCTATGACTCTTTCATAAAAGTATATTCTGGTAAAATTAGTAATTTTGATGCAATTACTTTAATAATGATTAACATGCTTTATTTGCTTCTAAATGACAAATATTTTAATTTCAGTAATAATTTCATGGTAGAATTAGGGTATAAGTTAAGAGATATCAAGAAAAGGTCCAAGAATATATATTATGCTAAGTTTCTTATGATGCTAGCAAATCATGTTTCTAAAGACCTCTTGATTGAGAACCCAAACAACAAGCTAGCTTGTTGAGTCCAAGAAAAGTGGGTACTTGCTGACTTGAATAGGAACAACCTCCACAGTGATGTGCCTCTCAACTACTTGCCAATCATGGAGGCACCTTATGTAAGTGAGGTAAATGTTCCTATCTCAACCCAATCCCAACCTCAAATTTCTTTGACTTCTACTGTGGCTATGGCATCTGTGAATGTGACCAAACAGATACTTACCCAAGCCACAAAACCTAAAACTTAAAAATCCAAATCAAAGAAAGTTCACTCTAGATCCTCTCAAAAGAAACTAGTTTTAAAAACTACCATAGCACATGAGGGGAGTGTGAAGGGTAGTGAAAAAGAAAAGGGACATGGTGAACATCAAAGAAGCCCTAAGGATAAGGTGAGAGAGGTTAATGTATCCCAGCCTAGCCACACCACAGTCTCCCAATAGGTTGTGATGCATAACAAGGATATTAGCATATTGCTAGTTGCATCCTCCCAAAAGGGTGTAACTATTGAAAATAACTCTTCTCCAAGAGCACAGAACAAAAGGGGTAGGGACACCATAGACCAAACTCAAACCTATATCAGAAAGACGAAGTTGAAACCTTTGGGGGAATCACAGGGCACACACACTGTGCCAACTGTAGTCAAAGACTCAGTTCATGCACCATCTCAAAGTCAGATTGATGTGGCTTCAATAAATATGGAGTCACAGCCAAATTCTCTCACAATTGAAACACCTCACACGCACAATTCTCCCACAAACTCACTGGATATGGATATGATAAACACATAAATTCCTGATTCTCCATCTTTGAAACTCATGGACGTGCTAAAATCAAAAGCAAGTGAACAACATCTTATTGATGACTTGTTGGCTCACATGCCCTTTTTTCTAAAACTACTGATAAGTCTATGCATACAAATCATAAATCAATCACCACAGACTCAATTCTAGTTTCAACTCCTAACTCTTTCATTTCTACCTCTTCGACGGATATTCCTCATCCGTTGATAAGTGATTGTCTCTTGACGGATAAGCTTAATAGAAATTATCCGTTCACACTCACAACTGCTACTTCGACGGATATCTCTTATATGTTGAAAGTCTCTACACAACTTGATATTTCTAAAATTGTGACAAGTATAGACGACTTAGTAGTTGTACAATCACTTTTAGGACTGAGGGAAGGAAGTGATTTGAGTGAGAGGCTGAGTTCCTCTCAGGAAAAAGGAGAGGAAATGAGTGAATCTACATATGTTATTTCTTCCAACATGGTAAAAGTGAGTGAGAGGAGTCCCACCTTAGACGGTGAAGGTGAGGGTGTGAGGGTGGGAAGCCAAGGGGAGCCTTTGATGCAAAAAGAGAGAGAACATGAGAGAAAAGTAGGTACAGAAGAGCAATGCGAGGAACCTATCACAAGTGAGTTAAGGGATGTCAATGAGGCAGACAAAGAGAAACTATTTCAGCAAGAATATAAAGCCGTTATAGATTCTGTCTCTTTTGATGCTGAGGCATTTACTCACCCTGTTCCAGCATATCAAATCTTAGTTGAACAGAGCAATAAGGATGCAGAGAGGACTCTAAATTTGGTACACACTACAGCCTCTATGCTAAGGGAAAAGGATGTAATCAACTATCTTCCACCTACAACTGGTGATGATTTTAAGTTTGATTCTGGTGATTCTTTTGGGGATGATTCTCATGGAGAGGATGCTGATGAAGCTGGCATGAACATAGAGGGAGATGCAGAACCTAGCTCATCGACACTCCAGCCTGGATGTTCACTAAAGATTGCAGTTATTATCACTTCACATCCACTCTATTCAAGATAATTCATCAGACCCAAACAGCCATTCAAGCCACCTCCAATGCCAGTACCAAAAGTCTTCTACATGCCCATCTCGAGTCTCTGCAACTGCACAAAATTCAGACTCTAAAACAAACTCAAGATGTGGATGACATCAAGAATACTATTGAGGAAGTTAAAAAGAACATCAATGAAAGAATGGAGTTCAAACTTCCCGAGTCAACAATGAAAGACATTCACCAGAAACTCAGGAAAGAAACTGACTTAAATAAAAAGGTTGAGGCATTGGATTCAAGACTGACACAAGTGAAGAATTTAGTTGCCAAGATACTTGTCAATCAGGAAACTCAGACACATCTTCTTCAACAACTGGTGGCTGCTCACACTTCCAACCCTGCCTTACTTGATGATAACAAAAGGGGGAGAAGAATGTGCATGTACAAGTCAGTAAGGTAATAGTTCCAGCCATTACCTTCATAAAGCCACCAATGTTAGACAACATTGACTTGATCAACTTAGCAGCAACTGAACTAAAGCTGAAAGAACAAAGACAAAAGATAGATCAAAGAATTTTAGAGGTTTTTGGCTCAACTGCAACTAAAGTCAAATCTGTGAAACACTTCACACAATTGTATCCAATTACCCCTAGAAAAATTGTAGCTGGGAAAAGGAACTAAGGGTGAAACCTCAACAAAGAATGAGTTCAACAACTTTGTGGTGCTGAAGCCTAAACAAGCCAGTGTGACTATATCATTAAAGAACCTAATGTTGGTTGAATATTCTCCTCACAGGCACGATGAAGACAAACTGATGGGTTCTTCAATTGAAATATTCAAGCACACCAAAGACTCTTTGCTCAAATCAAGAATTGCAAGAATCTACAGATATGTAATGTTAGATATATTTGATAATGTCATGGCTAATATGATTTATGTTTAGTTTTCAGATCTTACTTAAACAGGATAAATCAGTACTTACTGGAAGTCAGGACTTAAGGATATCAGTACTTATATTATCAGGAGATAATCATCAGAAGATGGATATCAGAACTTAAGTCCTGAAGGATGTTCAGATAAGGACAGTAGCTGATTAAAGGAAAGAAGATCGAAATAAACATAAGAAGAGATATGCATGAAGAAGGAGTTCTATGAAGAATAGAATACTTGGAAGAAAAGATATCTGATTGATATATTTTAGGAAGCAGAATTTATATTTCATACCAATTAGCGATTATCTTGTAACTGTGTAGTATATAAACACAGACATAGGGTTTACACTATAAGTGTTATCATATTCGAGAATACTATTCATTATAACCCTAGCAGCTCTCGTGATAATTATTCATCACTGAGAGGTAACAGTTCCATACTGTAACAGAGTTTATTGTTTCAATGAAGTTTGTTTTCTGTTACTTGAGATATTAAAGTTCGATTTGATTGTACTTTACACTGTATTCACCCCCTCTACAGTGTGTGTGACCTAACAAGTGGTATCAGAGCCGATCTGTTAACGCACATACATTTAAGATCCAAACACAATCATGTCTGACACAGAAACTCCAACTAAGCCTACCAAAAATGAAGAACCACCAAAGACACAAATTCAAAGTCGGTATGAGACCATCAGAGTTCCCATACTGAGACCATCTGAATATGCCATATGGAAGGTAAGGATGACCATGTTCCTGGAAGCAACAGATCCATAATATCTTGATAGAATCAAGGAAGGGCCTCACAAACCAACCAGGCTCGCTGTTGCAGTTGCAGGGGAAGCAGCGAAGACCGTACCAAAGGAGAAGAGTGATTATACTCCTGAAGATATCGCATCAATTGCTAAGGATGCTAAGGTACGACACTTACTGCATAGTGCCATTGATAATGTAATGTCAAACAGGGTAATTAACTGCAAGACTGCTAAGGAGATATGAGATGCTCTGGAAACAAGGTGTCAGGGAACTGATACAATTAAGAAGAACAAGAAGACAATACTCACTCAAGAGTATGAACACTTTGACTCAAAGGCTAATGAGTCATTGACTGATTTATATGATAGATTTGTCAAACTCTTGAATGATTTATCATTGGTTGATAAGGAGTATGATCTTGAAGATTCAAACCTTAAATTCATGTTAGCTCTTCCTGAATGTTGGGATTTGAAGGCAACAACAATAAGAGACAACTACAATCTTGATGAAACAACTCTTGATGAAATTTATGGAATGCTCAAGACTCATGAACTTGAGATGGAACAAAAAAGCAAGACGAAAGGAGGAAAGTCAAGGACAGTTGCTCCTAAGGCTGAAGAAGAATCCCCCAAGGCAGCTACCTCAAGGAAAGACAAGGGTAAAGCTCTTTTCACAAAGTCTGATACTGAGTCATCAAGTTCTGAAAGTGATGATGACTCAGATTCTGAAAGCTTGCCTGAGACTGATGTTGATGAGTAGATGATGAAGCTGTGTGCTCTTATGGTGAAAGGGATCACAAAGATTGCATACAGAAAGTTCAGGAAGGGAAAGAAGTTTTCCAAGAAAGGCACAAGTTCTGATAAGAAGAATTTCAGAAGATCTGAGGGCAGAGGAGGAAAGTCTCATAGAGAAGATTATACCAATGTCAAATGCTATAACTGTGGTGAGAAATGCCACATATCTCCTGATTGCAAGAAAGTGAAGGGTGATAAAGGCAAGGCTCTTGTCACAAAGAAGAAAAGCTGGACAGACACCTCAGACTCTGAAAGTGAGGAGAATTATGCTTTGATGGCAAATGCTGATAAAGAAAGTGCTGAGAGCAGTTCTGAAGCTGCTGATACAAAGGTACCTCATACTACTTATGCTTTTCATACTGATGATATTAATGAGTTGAGAAGATATCTTAAAACCATGTTTGTTAGTTATAGAGATCAAACTTTAACATGTGAAAGATTAACTTCTAAAAATCTTGCTTTTAAAAAAAGAAATGATTTCTTAGAAAAAGAGTTAGTTATGTTCCATCAAACTCAGAATGATAGAGATGATTCTTTTTATGTTAGGGATGAAGTGCTAAAAATGAATGAATCTCCAAAAACTGAGCTAGAAAAGGAAAGAGAGATTATCAGGACTTGGACTAACTCTGGCAGAACAACTCAAAATTTGCTAAGTAGTAAAAATTGGAAAGAGGGCTTAGGTTATGGAGAGGATAAGAATGATAAAGGAACTGTAGAAATTAAGCCTGTTGTTGTTAAGCAAAAGCCAAAGTTAAAACCTGTTAATTTGTAATCGTAAAGTCTGATAATGAGAAATCAGAAGTTAAAGTGGAATTAACTTCTGACAAACTAAAACAGGAAAAGACAGCTGAAGTAAACATAGGCTAAATGACTAAGAAGCAGCTTAAGCATAAGCTGAAAGATGTTAAGAATGCAAATAAGGTAAAATCACCTAGGAAAAATAGGAATGGAAAGGAAGGTGTGAATAAAAGCAATGATTATAAGCCTGTTCCTGATGCTCCTAGGAAAACGTTCTAACCATCTGGCTTCATTTTGCAGGAAGAATAAGAAGATAAACTCCTTACCTTCAAAATCAGGAGTTAAGAGTCAGTCTGTTAGATATAAACCATAAAATCCTTGTTTTTATTGTGGTAGTTTATGGCATTCCATTTATACTTGTAAGGAATATCATAGTTTGTACTATGATTATTATCAAATAAAACCTTCTTTGAAGAAAGTTTCCATTGTTCCTTCTAGTGTAAATTCTGATTCAAAGTCTGATAGTGTAAGTTCTGATAAGAAAAATGTTAATATAAACTCTGATGCTAAATCCGCTGCAAATGTTAACAAACTTGATAAGGCCAAAGGATCCAAGCAAGTCTGGGTCCTTAAAACTAATCATTAGCGGTCTTTGTGATTGCAGGGCAACAGGAAAAATATTCTAGTTCTGGACAGTGGATGTTCAGGACATATGACTAGAAATAAGGCCCTGCTATCAGACTTTGTGGAGAAAGTTGGCCCAAGTGTTTCTTATGGAGATGGCAACATTGGAAAAATATTGGGATATGGCAATATCAATCTCTGGTCTCAAGACTTAAACACAATCTGCTGAGTATAAGTCAAATCTGTGATAGAGGTTATCATGTTGATTTCTTTGAAGAACACTGTGAAGTTGTGAGTAAAACTAAAGGCAAAGTTGTTCTGAAAGGATACAGGCGTGGTAACATTTATGAAGCTAAGCTTTCAACAAGTACTGATGGTTCTGCAATCTGTCTGATGAGTAGAGCATCAATTGAAGAAAGCTGGAATTGGCACAAGAAACTCTCTCATTTAAATTTCAACAATATAAATGGACTGGTCAAGAAAGATCTTGTGAGAGGACTACCAAAGTCAGTATTTGCTCCTGATGGCCTGTGTGATTCTTGTCAGAAGGCCAAACAAAGAAAATCTTCATTTAAGAGCATGACTGAATCATCAATTCTTGAGCCTTATCATCTACTACATGTTGATCTATTTGGTCCAGTGAATGTCATGTCTATTGCAAAGAAGAAATATGTGTTGGTCATAGTGGATGGGTTCACCAGATACACATGGGTGTATTTCTTGCACACAAAAAGTGAAACTGCATCTATCTTTATTGATCATGTCAAACATCTGGATAAATTGTTCAAAGATTCTGTGAAAATCATAAGGAGTGATAATGGCACTGAGTTCAAGAATTTGATAATGAAAGAGTTCTGCAAAAACCATGGAATTAAGCAGGAATTTTCTGCTCCTGGAACTCCACAGCAAAATGGAGTTGTTGAAAGGAAGAATAGAACTCTCATTGAAGCTGCACGTACAATGCTTGAAGAAGCAAAGCTTCCAACCTATTTCTGGGCTGAAGCTGTGCAGACTGCTTGTTTTACTCAAAATGCAACACTCATTAACAAGCAAGGAAAAACACCATATGAGATGGTGAAGAAAAAGAAGCCAAATCTGAAGTACTTTCATGTATTTGGATGCAAGTGTTTTGTTCTCAAGACTCATCCTGAACAGCTATCCAAATTTGATCTAAAAGCTGATGAAGGAATCTTTGTTGGATATCCACTTTCCACAAAAGCCTTCAGAATCTATAATTTGAGAATAAGAGTGGTCATGGAATCTATCAATGTCTCTTTTGATGACAAGAAGATTACTGGTCTTGAAGATTTTATTGACCATGATCAGCTGAGATTTGAAAATGAAGACTCAAATTCTGATACTGAAAATCCTGACAGTCTAAGTCCTGATACTGTAAATTCTGATGGATTAAACTCTGATGTTATTGAAACTGTGGTGACTAAACCAAAGGAAGATGCACCTATGCAGGGGGAGCATACTCAAGAACATACCACATCTCAAGAAGCATCAGAACATACATCTGGCTCTTCAATTTCTGATCCGTCAAGTTCTGATAAGCCAAGTTCTGATAGTTCTGAAAATCTAAATTCTGAAGAATCCAACTCAGAGAGCATAGTTTCAGGGGGAGCATCAAAAAATGAAAATGAAGACAACATGGATCATGGGGGAGCATTCAGTTCTAGAGAAAACCTTCCATCTACAAGGAAGTGGACTAAATCACATACACCTGATTTGAGAATTGGAAATCCTGATGCAGGTGTCAAAACTAGAACAGGTACTTCAAACGAATGCCTTTACAATTCTTTTCTCTCTCAGACTGAGCCAAAGAAAGTAGAAGAAGCTCTTCAAGATGCTGATTGGGTGCAAGCAATGCAGGAAGAGTTAGATGAATTTGAAAGAAACAAAGTCTGGACCCTAGTGCCAAGACCAAAGAATAGATCTGTTGTTGGTACAAAGTGGGTATTCAGAAATAAAACTGACAGTGATGGCATAATTACAAGGAATAAGGCAAGGCTGGTTGCAAAAGGATATTCTCAATATGAGGGAATTGATTATGATGAAACATTTGCACCAGTTGCTAGGTTAGAAGCCATAAGGATATTTTTGGCTTATGATGCTCACAAAAAGTTTACTATCTTTCAAATGGATGTGAAAAGTGCTTTTCTCAATGGAGAATTGGAGGAGGAAGTATATGTTGAACAACCTCCAGGCTTTGTAGATTCCAAACATCCAGATTATGTCTACAGGATTGATAAAGCACTTTATGGACTTAAGCAAGTTCCTAGAGCATGGTATGAGACTTTATCTCAGTTTCTTCTGGAAAGTGGATTTAACAGAGAAACTATAGACAAAACATTGTTCCACCTCAACCATGGAAAGGACTTACTTCTGGTCCAGATTTATGTTGATGATATCATTTTTGGGTCTACAAATGACAGACTTTGCAAGAAGTTTGCCAAACTGATGCAATCAAGGTATCAGATGAGTATGATGGGGGAACTTAGCTATTTTATGGGCCTTCAAGTCAAGCAGAATGAAGAAGGCACTTTTATTTGTCAAACTAAGTACACCAGAAACTTGCTGAAGAAATTTGGAATGCAAGATTGTTCAAGTGCATCCACTCCCATGGCCACTGCAACAAAACTGGATAAGGATACTGGTAAATCAGTAGATATTACTGATTACAGAGGTATGATTGGCTTTCTACTCTATCTAACTGCTAGTAGACCTGATATCATGTATGCTACCTGTCTTTGTGCAAGATTTCAAGCAGATCCAAGAGAACCTCACTTAACAGCTGTGAAAAGAATTTTCAAGTATCTTAATGGCACAGCTGATCTGGGATTGTGGTATCCTAGAGAATCAGATTTTAAAATAATAGGTTACTCAGATGCAGATTTTGCAGGTTGCAAAATTGACAGGAAAAGCACAAGTGGAAGCTGCCAATTTCTTGGAGGCAGATTGGTTTCTTGGTTTAGCAAGAAACAAAAGTTAATTTCCACATCAACTGTAGAAGCAGAATATATTACTGCAGGAAGCTGTTGTGCACATATTCTTTGGATGAAGAATCAGTTACTGGATTATGGGTTAACATATTTCAAAATTCCTATTTACTGTGATAATCAAAGTGCTATTGCTATGACAGGTAATCCAGTTCAACACTCTATGACAAAGCACATCAGCATCAGGTACCACTTCATCAGGGAACATGTGGATGAAGGTACAGTGGAATTGCACTTTGTTCCAACAGATCAACAACTAGCAAATATCTTCACAAAACCATTGTGTGAAGCTACTTTTACAGGATTGGTAAATGAACTTGGAATGGTTTCAGGTTCTTTCTCTAAATCTGCTTAGTTTTGTTTTTATGCATCAGACTTTATGATCAGTATTTACAGAATTTAATCTCTTTGTGTATTCTGTGCTTAATTGAAAAATGTGTTTAAGTACTGACTGTTGTCTGATATATGTTTTTAAACTCTGATAGTGATATGTCTGTTTAGGTAACTATTCAATCCTATGTGGATAACTGTGCTAGATGCTGACCTAGTAGTCTTCAATAAACAAGGGATCCCATGTAAGAAGTAATTATTTCTATGGAAATCTATTGACACAAGCAAACTCTGATAATTGAGCTTAGTTGAGTTTACTTTGTCTATCTTATTACTAAGTCACAAACTAGAATATTGCTTCTCATCTGTTAAATTCTGATGCTAGTAAATATGTTGAATGTACTAAGTGTTGATAAACCTCACTTATCAAAAGAAAAAGCAAAAGAATCAAGGATTAAAATTCAGGTACTCCTTTGAGATCTAGAGTAAAAATGTGGAAGGGACGACCCAAGTGCATGGCTGGTATTAAGTAAATATGCATTAGAAAAGCGAAATATTTTCTTGGTGACTTTTCATACTCTACGATTACTGAAGAAATACTCTGATAATAGCATAAATTCTGATAAGTAGTCGTGACTCACTTACACTGAGAAGCCACTGTAAAATGGAATTTAAAAAGATGCACAAAATTAGCACAAAATAGTTGAGGTGGACTCAAACATGAACTCATTCAACAGTAGGTTTCAGAATAATGACAGCTCTTTAGCAAAGTTTTAGTTATGCCTTATTTCTAAGATGTACTGAAGTGAATCAGACTTTTCTCCTTGTCTGATATTTAGCTTAATGCACACACTAAACACTCCGTATGAATGATTAAAATCACTGTGGTGATCTATGTTGTTTTAGATAAACAGTCATTGTGTCACATTGCACAAATTCTGAGGACAAGTTCTGATTGCATGTTCTGATGATTATGTTCTGAAGAATATAAATCAGAATTTGTGTGAGGACTTACTAAGATAGGCATTCATTTTTCAAGTTAAGAAATTATGTTCTGATGACCGTTAAGTTCTGATATAAGTCTAAGTTCTCATATTAACGTCTGATTCTTTACTAGACTTATTTGTGGATAAAATTTGGAAACAGTCTCAGTTTAAACCAGAATATGTTGAAGTGGAAGATTAATAGTCACTATATTTAGGGATAGTGGTATTCGTACATGAACAGTCAACTTTTACTTGCTTCTTGTGCGCATTAAACCATGTTTTCCCTTTCCAATGAATGTTTTTCTTTTTCCAAGTCTGGGGAGACGAGGTAGAATTAATTATACCTGTCAGCATTAAATTTATTTGCGTCTCCTGGCATTCTCTTGCCTATAAAAGCAACCACTTCACATCAGCCTTCCCATCAAATCTTTTATCACAAACTCACCTTCATAATCCTTATATCAAAAATACCATGGTCAATTACAATATGTTTTTGAACTACGAAACATTCAACATGGAGCTGGGCTGTGCCGAATGGCAGCAGGAATGGCACGTTACTGCCATTCCTGATGAGATATGGGACTCCGTTCCCCAGGAGGTACTCACCCACCTCCTGTTCTTCTACATGGACTACCATCGCCATCTGGAGCGATTGGAGGAGGAAAGGCTGGAAGCTCTCCACCAGCAAGAGGGAATCATACGACTCGCTATTCTGTTTGTCGAGAGTAGGAAGAAGAAATGATTTATTTTCTTCTTCCTGTTTTTCTTCATCATCAGCCTTGCCCTGCTTCTTGAGCTAGGACAAAGGCTGTTGACGTTAGGTTTAGCAGCTTAGGGAAATCTTGTACAAGTTCTAATGTAATTTCAATTTCATGAATGTATTCTCTTGATATATTAATGAAATTTGTTTTTGTTTCAAGATCTTGTCTCTGAGATATTTTGTAATGCATTGATAAATCATGATACATATTCTGATGACCATATAAATTCTGTTTTAACTTAAGTTCTGATTTTATTTTATCAGTACTTGCTCATCTGATTTATTATGGTCATTTTCACTCGATTTTTTTTTCAGAATCTTGCTGTTGCAGTGAAAAATAATTAAATAAGTGGGAACAGTTTCAATTTTGAATTAAAACTGTTTCACCTTGATTAATGGAATAACTGGGTAAGTGGAACGATTTTTCCTTGAAAAACTGCAAGTGGGTAAGTAATGATTACTGTTTTCTCGTGCCTATTAACTATTCGTTTTTACTGCATGTCTGACAGGTGTCCAACGGTTACATTTTTTTTTCAAAAGTATAGGTAAGACAGAGAGAGGATTTTTTAATATTTTATTTCCTTCATACTTTTTCTCTCTATTTGCTTTTACTCTCTTTCTTCTTCTAACGTTGGTTTTTCATATAGACATTCTATCAAACACCTAACAAGCACTTATACATCTCGATTAATTTCATGGCACCTAAGGATTTAATCATTGATGGAGCTAAATTTTTCCAAACAACTATGCTGCAATTCTTGATAATGCTGAAGCTCCGTCTGAATTGCATTTGGTGCAAGATCTTCTTGCACACAGTGAAATCGGGTATGCATTGACCCAACCTTCAGTATTCTCAAGCCAACAAGTTCTGACACTTTGGAGGACTGGAAACTTAGATAATGGTGGTCAAAATGGTACTCCTAGTATTGTTTTCGAAGTGGGTGATTCTCCTTATGCAGTCACTCCTGGTACAATACGCAAGGCTTTACATCTCCCAGAATGATGTACTTTTTCAATTCCAGAGGAATCAGCTCTTCAGGAGTTAATGGCCAGTTGTCTACTTTGCTAGATTCTGTGAATTTATATATACTTTTTGTACTGATGAACCTCGACTAACCAGTACCTTAACTCCACCTTTCAAAGTTGCAAAACGTTACTTTAATGACCTGGTAAATGCTGACACTAAGAAATAGGTGATTAGACCTTTACAGATTCCTTAGTCTGTAAAACAGATCTTAGTAAATGCTGATCCTGATTCCTATAGATCTGTTTATCCTGATGTTCAACCAACCACCACCTCCCAAACACCACAACAACCATCAGAACATACCACTCATACTACTCAACCAACCCTCAGGCAATATATCAAATCTTATATGTCCATTTCACAGACAGTTCAACCCTCATTCTTAGCACCTACTGTGAAGCCTTCATCTTCCAAGCCTAAGACGATAAAGACTCTTCCTCAAACACCTCAAAAGAGAAGGAGGATTGCTTTGAGAGATGAGTTAGACAGTGAGGAACAAGTTTCTACATCAGAACCTGTTGTCAGAGAAGCTGAGAAAGTGACTTCTCAGAAGGATTCTGGAATTGGGGGATCTAGGCTTCTCAAGAGGCTTAGAAGAATGATTGTTCCTGAAACTCCCAAGGAATCCATATCTACAAAGAGATACAAGAAACAGAGGGCGAAAAGGCCAGTTTCAGATGATGAAGAAGTAGCAGCTAAGGAAGGAGATCAGGAATCTCTGATCTCACAAGAAAAGGAATCTGCTAAAGTCACTACTTCTCCATCAACTCCATTTCAGGAAGCTGTTCCTGAAAAGGCCAACACACCATCTGTGTCTCCTATTCGAAAGTCTGTATCTCCTGTTAGTACAGGCCAAGTGCTGATATTGATATCCAGACCTTGGTTGTGCCTGAAGTAATTCTCTTAGAAGCTCCAACAGCAACTAATCCATCAACAACACCTGTTACTGATGCTGCTCAAACTCCAGAATTATTTACTACACCTTCTCTGCATCTAGATGCTGATGATCATAATATAGGTGAGCATCAGGATATGGCTGTTGATCAGAACTTAGAACCAGATCAGCAATTAGAGGATGCTGAAGCCTCCATTGCTACTCACACTGTTGTTTTATCAGAAGATACTGATTCTGTAAGTTCTGATGCTGCAAATGCTGGAGATACTGGTGATGCTGCTCCAAATGCAGATGCTGATGAAGCAGGTCCTTCAGGACATGCTCCTCAACAAACTGTTCTTAAATCTGAACTTGTTAAGAAGTTTGTTACCAGAGAAGCACCATTACCTTGGAGTGAAACTCTTGCAGGACAGGAGTGGACTAAGGAATGGAACTCAGTTACCTGTGTTCCAAATCCAAATCATCTTGCTGAGCACTTGACAAAAGCTGATGAAATGTTAAATTCTGATGATTTCAAAACCCAGCTTAGAGTCACTGTATTGAGTACTAAACATCTACAAGGTCTCCATTCAACTACTCATGCAGAGCTACACAAGATTCAGGAAGAATTCATCAAACAGGAACAAACTCAGAAAATTGACAAGAAAAAGTTCTTCCAACCTACCTTTGACAGGATTGCTTATATTGAGAAGACTCAAGAGAACCAACAAGCTCAGATTGATGATATTCTGAAAAATCAAGCTTCTCAGCAATCTCAATTTACTGAAATCCAAGCCTCAGTGGAATTGCTTGTCTCTCTTCTACTACCTGCGATGCCAAAAAGGGGGAGAAAGTAATTAAGTCCAAATGCAAGACTGACAAGACACTGAAAGGGAAGGATAATGAAAAGGATGATCAAGAAAAATCTGGAATGGGTAGAGGTCATAGTCAAGGTAAAGGTTTCTCATCAAGAAAAGCTGAAATCACAAGTCACAGGACAAGTTCTGATACTGGGAAAAGAATTAGTTCTGCTACTGGTAAAAGGATAAGTTCTGATGAACTTTTAGATCTTGATGAAGAAATGTCAAGACAGTTATTTCTTCAGGAAAATCCAGGAATGGACTTGGAGAGTTTAATGGAAGAAGAAGCCAGAATTAAATCAGAGAAAGTCACATCTAAATCTGAAGCTTCTAGTAAAAAGACACTTCCAAAATTCAAAGACATTGTGATAAAAGAAAGGAAAAATACTGAAGCAACATTGGCTAAATCACAACCGCAGATAGATCCAAGATCCAAGGGTAAAGAAACGGTTGGTGAACCTATCAAGGTTTATGTGCCTCCTGAGAATGAAGAAATCACTGATGAAAATGATGATCTTGCTCTGACTTCAAGAAAAGTTCTTAAAACAACCTCTGACATGGCTCAAGTTGTTCAGAGTCAAGAGACAGTAAGTTCTGATATTCCAAAGAAGCAAGTAACCTCTGACATAGCTCAAGTTAACTTGACATCAGAAGATAGACCTAATACACTCCTACCAGGATTTACTAAAGCAAAACAGACTCAACCTTTGAAGACTTCTTCAAGTGGTTTTCAAGCAAGAGTAGTTACTGGAAAGGAAGCAAGAGATAAAACTGGATTGGGAAGTGCTGATGAAAGAAGAATACAGAACACTACCAATGATCCAACTTCCTTGAGTGAACCAGGTATTGGAGCAACTCCTGAGAGATTGAATCAACTGGAATCTGTACAAATGGTTTACCATACCTACTTGAAAGAACACATCTTGTTGTACTTCATGACAGATGGTAGGGTTTATCATATAAGGCAAAATGCCATTCCATTGAAGTATTTTGAAGAATTGGAGCATGTACTATTCTTACTTCAAGTGGATGACAGATTGACAGGAAGTGCTGCAAACTATTTGAAGGATCAGATTCAGAGACAGAAAAGGCTTTATTCTGTTAAGTCTGACAGCACATATGTTCCAAAGTACCGAGATCACAAGGGTGATATAGTTGAAATGAAGCCCAACACTGCTAAAATTATAACTACCTTTCTGGGTTACAGGGCTGTGGAATTCAATCTTGAGTCTGATAAAGCTTATTTGATCAGGCTGGATCAGGATATAAGAAAAGCAAAATTAATGATCTCAGGGCTGCAATCTTTCAAATTAGTGAAGATAATGTAGAGCTTAAAGATGCTAAAAGGAGAATGATTGATGAACTTAGATATGCTGAGAGATGTTTGTCGAAGAACTATCTCAGAACAACTCCTGACATCAGAGAGATCAGAAGATGAAGCCAAGTCAAGATCTACAACTGCTTAAATTCTGATATTTGCACAGACTGAAGCTTTTATCAGAAGTTAAATATTGGTAAAGCTTTAAGGACTGCAAGTTGTAGTTATCTAGTCTAATTCTCATGCATTTGTACTTAATGTTTTTGACATCATCAAATATCTATTAAACTTGTATACTATGCTAATTTACAAGTTGGGGGAGATTGTTAGATATATTTGATAATGTCATGGCTAATATGATTTATGTTTAGTTTTCAGATCTTACTTAAACAGGATAAATCAGTACTTACTGAAAGTCAGGACTTAAGGATATCAGTACTTATATTATAAGGAGATAATCATCAAAAGATGGATATCAGAACTTAAATGCTGAAGGATGTTCAGATAAGGACAATAGTTGATTAAAGGAAAGAAGATCGAGATAAACATAAGAAGAGATATGCATGAAGAAGGAGTTCTATAAAGAATAGAATACTTGGAAGAAAAGATATCAGATTGATATATTTTAGAAAGCAGAATTTATATTCCATATCAATTAGCGATTATCTTGTAACTGTGTAGTATATAAACACAGACATAGGGTTTACACTATAAGTGTTATCATATTCGAGAAGACTATTCATTGTAACCCTAGCAGCTCTCGTGATAATTATTCATCACTGAGAGGTAACAGTTCCATACTGTAACAGAGTTTATTGTTTCAATAAAGTTTGTTTTCTATTACTTGAGATATTAAAGTTCGATTTGATTGTACTTTACACTGTATTCACCCCCTCTACAGTGTGTGTGACCTAACATGGAAAGATGATTTGTGTGATGTTTGGGCACCCTCAATTTGGAGAGGCTAAAGATGAGGAAAATTGAAGACTTGGAGCTCAGAAAAGAAGGAAGAAGTAGGCTACTAAAGGAGTGAAAAGAAAATTAAAAATGCCTGCAACTCCAACTGAAACTGACAAAACCTCATCTATAGAGAAGAAAGAACCAAAGAAGTTAGGAAAAAGGTATTGGAAGGTTAGAGCAAAAAGGAAGCTATCTGATGATAAAGAAGAGGAAGCTAAAACAATTCAGTATACCACTACAAGTCAAACAACTGTGCCTACAATGGAGGAAGTTGAATTCAAGGTCCATCCTGATGTGAATTTTCATGGTGAGCCATTCATTCCCAAGGATGAACCCATAGACTGGGACAACCTACCTATTCCTGAGCTAAATATTCCAATTCTAACTATATCAAAAAAGAAGAAGCAATCATCAAGAAAGCAAGTCAAGCTTGTCTTATCCCAATCTAAAGCCTTATCCAAACCCAAGCCAACAGTCAACAAAGGAGATCAACTCTTTATCTGTGACATAAAGGAATTCTCAGACATCAATCTTTACCTGGATGAGCTAGATGAGGTACGAGAAATTGACGCTCACAACAGGCTCCAAGAAAGATTGGTGTTCATGTACAGGGGTGGAAAGGAAATCACATGGTCTCTACATAGGATTCTCAATGAAGGCTAAACTGTCTTGGTGAAAGTATTCTTTGCAATAAAGAAAGATTTTGGATTCACCAAGGTGGCCAAAACAGAGGTACTCAATAAAATTAAACAAATAAGACAAAGCTGGAGAGATCTATATGCACTACCAAGAATTTTATCTATTCCTTAAACCGGAAGTAGAGTGTATCTGATACCATATTGGTTGATGGAGTTCAAGGATTAAAGAAATACCAGAAGATTCTTTAGACTTGAAGACTAGCTGAAAATATCAAGCAATGATACTCTCAAGAAAATGCAGGAGATGCTGGATCTCAATAATGAAGATGAATCTAAGTTCTACAAACAACTCCAACACCAAAAAAAAGAAAACAATGAAGAACTGGTAAAGAAGACTTGACAATCAAGGAAAAAGAATTAATTTGCTCAGACTAGAGGAGCACCTTGAAAATGGCTTCTGAGATTTCTATGAACTTTTTTTTATGCAATTTTCAAAATAATGCAACACTTATCATTTATATCTTCTATTAATTTTTGATTTTATGAAAGGTGTTTTTTTATCATCAAGTCCCCCTAAATTTATGCCTATAATTCTAGTAGACAGAAATTGGGGGAGATTGTTAGGAATATATTGTAGGCTTGATGATAATTCACCAAAACACCATAGTAGATTTAATTAAGTGATTTTGTAACTATCAACGGATAACCATACTTGTTCATCTGTTGATATAGTAGCTTATATTTCTATAAGTTTTGTAGCACATTTCTGGATACAGTAATTTCTTAGAAGTTTAGAAGTTATAGAGAATTATAAGTCATGTTGACTATTAGAAAGATATGCAAAATAAGATGGTTAATTGTAGATATTAGATGCCATGTAATTTTGCATAAGTGAAATAATATCAACTGCTAAGAAGATAGTTTCAACGGATAAAATACCAAGCTTCGATGGATGACTCAAGTTACTTTTAACGGATGGTCCATTAGAGACTCAACGGATAACTCATGTGGAGTATCGACGGAGAACAGTGAAGTCTCGATGGATAACCAATTCAATTAGCAGTTGAAAGTGACTTGAAAGTCACATAGGTTGATTGTATATACAAGGAATATGGCAGCCTATTTACAGGTTTGAGAGAACAAAGGAGCATTTGCATTTCCATGCTTACTTGAAGAAATACAAAGATGCTGGACAGAGAGATGAAGCAACATGTGAATAGACTTAGATATTTGTTTTATCTATTTATCTTTTTCATACGTAACTTGGTAATATATAAACCAAGTGTAGCAAGTAAAATAATTATCGATTGACCTGAGAAATAGAAAATCTACATCTATTAGGAATTTCTCTGTTCTTTTGTAAGAATACTTGTATGCAACTGTGTGCATTCTTGCATCACAGAGTTCTCATTCATATATATATCTTTTGTGGAAAGATCAATCCACCAGAAAGTTTTTAAACCATTGTGTTTACTTACTTTGTGTCTTGAATACTTAAATATTTTATTCCGCACTTTTGCTTATTCAAACACAGATATATTTTGCAAAGAGATTTTAATATTTCAGAAGAAACCAGAATTACATTCAACCCCCCTTCTGTAATTACATTATTAGATTTTTAGGGTATAACATAAATTTTTCTATTTAATATTATAAAATTTGAGAAAATTACAAAAATAGATAGAAACTGATAACATCGCGCCTGGATCCTTTGTGGCGGTTATGGTGTAGCTATCGTGGGGTTTCTGCAAAACAACACCGGAAGGGAAGTTTGAGTACCACGGAGCCTCCAGTGTGGGAATAAGAACTCGCTTTGGGGAAGATGAAGACAAGTCGGAATGCAAGGTGGCTGTGTGTGTATATGAGTGTGTATAAGAGTGATTAACCCCAAAAATTCTCCTTCTTGGGCTATTTCTAGCCAAAGGGTAGGGTCTAGGGGTTGGTACCTTTGAATCATATTCTTCAGTTCTAGAAGCGGAGGACACCTGGCTGGGGTGGATGTCATACACGTGTCAGGATGAGAATGGCTGAGGAATGTTCTAATGATCATCTAATACATGCCCTGATTATTCTCATGATTGATTAATGATAGTTGTCTCTATCATGCATTTGGGCATGTGCCTCACATGCTGGGGCTCTCCAAGGTTGGGCCGCCGGGAACCACCAGTCTGAACTAGGGGTAAGCGGGACTGGATGGCATTAGGAGTCCGGACCCAGTCCTTCTAGGAGCCATATATACTATCATATTTTGGCGCTAGAAGGAGGGGCTCTCCATATCTGGGTCTCGGTGCCCCTGGATTCACCTTCACCAGCAAACTCTTAAAAGAGTCCATTTCTTTAATCTGTAAGAACCCAAATGACCTAACTCTCATAACTGAATGTTGTTTATTTAAGGCACATTTGCGTGTGCTCATTATTTTAGGCCACGTGAGCCCTGTTTTATTGATTTAAGTCATGTTTGTGTGTCCTATAGATAGTTTTGATGGATTTGGAATCCCAAGATTGCTTTAGTTTGCATATTGCCTTTGTGTTCTAAGAACTAGCTGCACTAGTTCTACGATATTGTTAACCAGTCTCAGAAAGTTATTTGAAACAATCCCAGAAAGTTGTTTGTTGTTGTTCTGGGAGGTGTTCACTATTTTCAAAAAGCAACCATAAGTCAATACTATTAGTTTGAAATCTTGGCCACATTGTTGTTAGTACATTTGAAAAAATGGCAAGAGCAGAAAAGAATACTGCTGGGAGACCCACTACAAGTATCCAGGTCCAGGATTCGGACCACTCCCAGGCACAGGACCCGGGAGCGACCGAGATACCCTCCATGAGCAACCATTGACACATACCTCTGTTATGGAGAGAGTAATAACACCACGGGATGCCATGAACCTTATTGAGTTAAACCAATACAAGTATACCAATGTTCCAGTCGTCGAGGAGCACATGGCCAACCTAACCAGTAATGAACTAGCTGAAGCAATCCGGCTCTACAGGCAAGAGCATGCTTGGGCTCATGAGGAAGCCGAACAAGAGGAGGAACCGGAAGAGTCCGGGGACTCCCAGCAATCTCGGAGATCTGGCTTTGACCGAATTGGTGCAAAAGGGAAGAAGAACTAGAAGGATAAAAATAATAAAAAGGAAACTGAAGTAGACAGACAGAAGAGGTTGGAAGAGACGAAAGAGCCTATCAGAAAGGAAGAAGAAGCAAAGTTTGAACTAAAGATTCAAAAAAGAATGCAGCCAGAAGAAGAAAAGCTACTGGCCAAGTCCAGGACCAAGAGGACCCGGAGGGACCCCACCACTGAGGTCATTTCTGATGATGATGAGGAGAAACCGAAGGACCTCAAGGATATGATCTATAAACTGCAAAGGAAGATGGACCTATCTCTGGAATGGAAGTTGGGGAGACTCTAACACCATTCAGCCACTCTTTGGAGGCTATTCCCTGGAAGAGAGACCTAAAACATTATAACTTCGATTCATTTGACGGATTGGGAGACCCTAAAGAACACTTAAATTATTTTGAGTAAATTGCACATATATACTACTACAACGACTTGACAAAGTCCAGGTTCTTCACATCGACTCTTAAAGGGTGGGGGCTCAGAGGTGGTTTAGCCGGATACCCTCCCGAAGCATCCATAGCTGGAAGGAGTTCCGCGGAGCCTCTCTCAGGAGGTTCCAAGCAAACAAGACACATGAGCTGCACATGTGTCACCTGAAAACCATCCGACAATATGACAACGAATCTCTCTCAGCCTATATCAGACATGTGACGCCCCCAAATCTGGGGTTAGGGATCTAGGAGGCCACGCCATCTTAAATCCTGTTTAAATACTTATCTTTGCACAACATTATATATACTCACATATCTACAACCACACACTTATCAACACACACACACTTACATGTTATTATCTTGGAAACGAACTATACATTACTAGAGTTATTAAATCCGTAAGGTGATAGTTATTACAGAGCAAAAGTAATTAAGTCTTACCACGAGTGTAACCTTTATTTAAGGTTAGACCGGTGACCAAATATATATTTCTTCGTTACTACCTTACATAAGTCATACTTATATATAATCCGGACTAAAAACAACTGAAACCCTATCCAGCTCATATGGTCTACCTGTGGCACTGCACCAAACAATCTACGGAAAACTGGCCATTTCATACTCACTTCCGGGCAGTGAGCTTTCTGACCAGCACTTTGGTTCACTGTTGTGTTGTGTTATTTTAAAAAAACAATTGTGAGCTATAATGCCCAGCATAATAATTTATGGTATGAAAAGACTTTACAAGGAATTTATATCTGATTTTCGTATATGGATATATATTTATTTAAAATAATTTTTCTTGGTGATACACACCTCTTTTCAAAATAATTCTTGATTGACTTATTAGTCTGCAAATACCTTAATGGTATACCCATCACCTAGGCTTGGGTTACGGTATTGCATCTCAATTCCAATTGAAAGAATAGGACATTCACCCGAGCTCCTACTATACGATGATCAGTCATATAGCAGAATAATACTATACGATGATCAGTCGTATAACAGAATATTATTATTATTCTCTACATGTAGAAGGATGAATTCCTTACTCCTGTTTGTCACCCTAGCCGTATTCGCGCTTTATATGCTTCCCCTTTCTCCCGGGTATATTTTGCATACTTCACATTTTCTTCAGCACACATGGTACCTTCTCATGCGGAAATAAATTAGCAGTCTCCCTGGTACACGAAGTACTGGATCTCTAACCCTCCTTTGTCCTTTAAGAATCCTATCATATCCCAAGAAGTCGTATTCCTTGAGTTCCCAAAGCATTTTGCTTATTGATAGGCATAACTTATTTTATATGTATATATATGTATTTCCGAGAATTTTCGGAGGAAGTACTAAGATAATGTGAGTTGACCGTTGTCAACAAATAAGTATTTAAGGGGGGTTTCTTTTGGCATTATAGTCAAAATATTTAAAATATGTCGAGATAAAAAATTTCGACGATCCGAAAGTATTAAACTGATTTTTTGGAGTTCTGAAATATTTTAAAAGTAGATTTTTGGATTTTTTAAAATCATATTAAATCGTTTAATAAAGATTTAATAATTAAATAATAATTATTAAATAATTAAACCTCCTAATAATTTTATTTTAAAATAATATTTGAAATAATATTCTCCAACTAATTTATGTTTAAGAATTGAAATTGATTTATAATAATATTAAATAATTGAATTTAAAATAAAATAATCATTTGACAATATTTCTCCTATTTAAATTAATATCTGAAATAATATTCATTGTTCGAGTAATTAAATATAGTTGAGAGAATACGATCTTTGGAAATCGTTTTAAATAATTTTCAGGTAATTTAATATTTCGCAAGAGGACATCGAGTCCCTTGGAGTAAAATAGCTACGGACTTTTAATCGTCCAAAACGTCTCCGGGATGATTCCTGGGTTTATCCTTTATAAAAGCTGACCGACTCTCGGTCTTGTAACTTATACATCACGGTATACAATTGCGTTAAAATATTCTACGATATACTCATTGTAAACTCAATCATTATCGATATGTAAAAACTCATATTTTACTATAATAGAAAACATGGCATTTGTACGAAAGACAGTAAAAAAAATTTCACAACACAACAGTATATGAAGCAGGGTTCGTAAACTTGCCTGGGTGTTTCGGGGTGGAGGGCGCTCTAGAGTTTGTCCAAAAATTTAAAATCAAGAACATTATCGTTCCGTTAGATTCTAATCGTATTTTTCATCACTTGGTAAATACGCAATACTTATAATCAATTTACACACCTCGCTTTACTCTCATCATTTTAATAAACTATGAGTACTCGTTAAATTCGTTTTCTTTTCATGATCCTTTATGTCCCTTAATCTCTTTTACTTTTGCCACTCGGCTCCACTCGCGATTCTTAAGGATTTCTACTCGCGCAATCTCGGCTCCGACATTTTTATAAAATTGAAAAATTCATATTTTCACTTGAAATATTTATTGCAGTTAGTATACTTTATTTCTTACTCTCTGTAAAATTTTCATGATTTTTGAAAAATTTAAAGCCGATCATTTATACTCCCAAAATTCGTAATTCGTAGCAGTTTTTATCGCGTAAATCGTTTTCACTAAAACGGACCTAACTTTTGAACCATAAATCGAAATCAAGCGATTCAAGTGCCTAAATGATCCTTACAACAAGATCTATCATTTTGAAGTCTTATGTTTCAAGAAAACAAAGTTTACACGTTCTTCATTTCTGCATAAAACTTAATATTACGATTCGTTCGTTTTATCGATGTTACGCTTACGATTCGAGTTTCGTTTTCTCTCTTAACTACTAATCACCAACCAAAAATAATCATACCAACATTTAACTAATTAATCATCCCAAGAACATAAAGTTCTTGAGGCCACAACTTCAACCTTTTCATCTAACTAAATAATCATCAAGAAATAAAAAAACAACCATCAAAACTAGGTTTACATCCAAGATCCTTACTTTTCTTGAAACTTAACACTTAAAACAAATTTTGGATGAAGGTCACACTTTCTTTGTCACTTGAGAGGTTCTCTTCTTGATGGATGATGCTTGGTAAGGTTTTGGTGTGCTTTAGAAACCTAGATCTTTGCATGAAAATCAAGAAATCAAGAAAAGCCACTATTTGACACTATTCATCATCACTTTCATCACTTTATTTCACCATCAAAACCTTAAGGAAATGCTATGAAAGATTTATATTAACTTATTTTGATGATGAGGAAGATTGTAATATCCGGGATATAACGTGTAATTATTTTTATCAATAAATAATAATTATGTGATTATTATGTGAATTTTGGTAAATTATCTGATGATTGATATTGATGTTTAGATGTTTATGTGTGATAAAAAGTGAGTATGTTAATTTTAATATGTCTAGAATAAAGTATGGATAATTTTGATATTTTTCTGGTAATTTTTGGATTGTTATATGATTTTATAAGGATTTATGGATTTAATCATTATTTTCTGAGTAATTATATAACTATTTTATAAAACCAGGAATCGTCCAAATTCAACCGTTTTTGCATTTTTACAACCCGAAACTCTTCAGAAAACTCTTACCTAACCTAATCTGATCATTTTAAACATTTTTCGTGTTTTGACTTTTTCGATCCGGAGTACGATTTGATTCGTACGAGTCCCGACGCAAAATTTTCGATACAATAATCATTTTGATAGATCAATAAAACCCATATTCTCAATACGGGATATTATTACATTATCTTCATATAAAGTGTTTTATAAGAAGCCCGATTTTGATAATTATCCAAAACGGGTATCAAATCGGATCATTTTTGCAGTTACTTAGCGGCTAAGTAACCTATTTCCGGATCCAATACAATCCAACGGGTAACAATATTCCATAAGTATAAATAGCCTTTTTATTTTATTTTATTCATATATTCATAAACAAACAGTAAAAACATAGAAATTACAGATAAAAACCCGAAAATCCGTCGCGTTCTTGAGAATCAAACCCAAAAACGAAAGCATTACCGAACTCGGAATCGAGCGTGCCATATACCGAATCGAAGCTCTCGAAAAACTCTTTCAGAATCAATAATCAATTTCAGGGCATAAATCAAGGTTCTATTACTATTTATTTATTTTAATTTGAATTAATTAATGAATAAAATATGAAATTTTGATTTTGATGTTGTTTGTGTGATTTGATGATTGTATCTTGTAGATAATTTTGTCCTGATCATTTTGGTATATTATATGATGAATTTAGAGTTTAATAACATGTAGAAAATTGAGTTTGATTCTCGAATTAATTAAATTAGAGTTTATAGGTTTGAATGTTCTTAATTGATTTGTAGGCGTTTCCTTGTTAAGGGTTATTAGATTAAATTGAATACACCAATAAATAGATCGTTGAAAAATGAATCGATTGGTATAAACGTGGTGAGAAGAAGATAACGGGTTGAGCTCGTTGGAAAAGGAACAGTGGCGGCAGCAGTTTGAACTTCGGCTGGATTTTCCTGCCAAAACCTGTATTGTTTGGCAATTTTAATTGGATGATGTTACTCTTGAGAACATAATCTTCTGATCTATATAGTTTGACTGAGTTCTGGGCCGTATCGAGGATTCCGGCCACTTTTCCAGTAAGTCAGGGCGGCGACTGCAAAAATTGCAGCTTAGCGCCCTGACTTTTGGAGATGGTGACATTTAGTCACCCAATTTTCTATAATTACAAATAAGTCCCTGTAGATTTCAATACTTTCGAATTTGAGATTTTGGTTTCAAAATTTATAAAAATAGGATTTCTTTTTTTAAATCATTTAAAAATTATATTATCTGATTATATTATTTTAGAAAATCAGTTTTAAATATTTTAAATTCCAAAATTTATTATTTTTAATTATAAAATTATTTTTAATTCGAAATTAAATCTAAATTATTTAATTTATTAATTTTAGTTGATAATTAATTATTTATTTATTCAATTATTTAAATATTAATTGATTAATTGATTTAAATAGTTGTTAATTAATTTTAATTGATTATTTAAGATTTAATTATTTCTTTTGATTTAAAAATTAAGAAAAATAGTTTCAAGCTTTAAAACATTATTTTAAATTAATTTTAAGGCTCGATAATTATTATTAAATAATTTTAAAGTCAGATTCGGGTGTTTAGACCCTATTGTTTAATTATAAAATGATTCGGAGACCCGTTTTAATTCCGAAAAATATTCAAAAATTCGTAATAAATACCTGGAAAATCATGTTAATACTGAATCTTCTTTGAAAAATTATTTTGATCGAATATCTTACGTGCTATGTGCTACGTGCTATCTGATTGATGTGTTATATGCCATGTGGTTATTGTTTGACTGTTTTGGTCATAACTTTCAATCCGTAAATCGTATTTGGGTAAAATGAAGGGTAGATAAAAGCTTATGACGTCTATGTGACGATTAAAATAATATGAGATTGAATATTGATAGATAGTTATGATGCCTAGCAGAGTAGCATAGAAAAATAAAGCCAGTGATCAGTAAATAAAACTGGAGCGTTGAAAAAGAAAGCAAGTGATCGGTGAATAGAAGCAAGGCATAGAAAAAGAAAACAAGTGATTGTTGTGTAGAAACGTTCGACGAATACAAGTGAAGTTGGAAATCATCTGTGATAAGGCAAGTACTTCCGAACCTTCCACAAGATATAGTGCAAATAATTCTGAACTTTCTCATAACATGTTGCTAGTATTCAAAATAATTATGTTTTATATTGTAAATGCTTAAATTATTCAACCTTGAACCTTGTTCACATCATTGAACTTGATCTGTAAGCCTTATTCTTTGTAAACCACCGTCTGTTGATTTTCCAGATATTAAACCATACAAATAAAATAATACTCCACAAATACATTTACACCGTATACCAAATACTGAAACATAATTACTTGAGCATACAGAAACTTATATATATTAGTATATCCTATGACATCAAATATCGATACCCTATATATATATTAGTTATGCTTTGAGATAAATATTTTATAAATGTTAATCATGATTCTGTTTTATTGAATCTATTGGAATATGTTGTGAACTTGATGATTACATTAACAAAACACCTTAGTAGATTTAACTTAGTGAAAAATGTAGCACTGGACGGATGATCAAATATAGTACCGATGGATGACTCAATATAGTCCCCACGAATGATGATTTGACATCCATCGAGTGAGTAGCTTATGTAACAATAAGTATTGTAACACATTTCTGTGAACAGCTTTGTATAGATCCTCTAGTAGCATATGAGTCATGTTGACTATTATTAGTGTAATGCCCTCCATACCCGGGGTATAAGTCTGGGGGGTACTCGCTAATCACCAAACCTGTACAATCTAATTAACAATTAATAAAGAAATGATTTTTAAACCCCTTTAATAATAACCAGGATCTTTTTAGGTTGAAGTATGAAAACAAGAACTCCTAACTACTTTATTACAACCAAATTCAAAATCTTACAAACTCTCTTTATTATACACCATTGTCTAACCAATTTTAAACTAATTTCATCTTTTTACTCAAACACACACTAACTAACTACACTCCACCTATTCGGGCAATTCAAAGCTTTCTTCCTAGATTGGGATCAACACCTTGTGTATGAGAGGATCCCGAGGCTTGACCCGCTTCTTTACCACTCGATTCCTGATGGGTTTCATATTCCTTCTTAACTGAAAACAATAAGATGAATAGCAACAAAAAGGGGGTGAGCCAAAAAATTGCTCAACAAGTCCACAAAATATGCGCAGTGATTAAGCAGTTTAAATGAAACGGTAACCTGGGTATATCTGCAAAGATATAACCTCGCGAAATTAGAAAGAAGGCCATTCCTGGCGAGTACAAACGAACTAACTGGACACAAGTTCACATCTATACCATACTGATCAGCCAGGATACATTGCAGATCTATATCTCACTATATAGATCCCGTCGGGCACCCAGGCACGACGACCCATCTCAACGATCCGGTTATATCCTGGTCCTTAGGATTAAGTAAACTTAATCCCCAAAAGTATTACTATCTAGTCCATGGAATAGCAACCGGAACAAGAATTCAAATGAAAAGGAGAAATCAAGAATCAAAATGGAATATGAACAAGAAAATCAAAAGAGCACAAGCATAATAAGAATCTGAAGAAATATCACTATTCTGAAAGTAGAATGTAGAAAAACTTGCCTTCTGCGCGACTCACTGCAATTATGTCACCTTCGTCTATTACCGACTTGATCTGCCTTGCTGGCTTAGCTTCTGTTAGAGAAAGAGAATGATTTAAACATCTCGTACTTCAATTGCGTCTCAAACCAACTTCACATCATTTCTAGTGTCTACCCATGCGTTTATGACCGACTCATATATCATATATGAACAAACAAGACTCGATTAACCAAATAATACACATAAGCATATAATCATTTTTATAACTAAAATAATTTTTAGAATCAAAATTGACTCGTTGTTCACTCGACTGATCATTAACTGACTCGTTTCCTATTTTTTGGAATTTTTTTCGGACTCGTCTCGGTACGCGATTCGACTGATAATCAAGCAAATAACAAGGTCAGCTAATTCTTAGAAGAAATTAGGTCTTAATATAATTTTTAATGAAACGAATTCATTTTTCTGAGCCAAAAGGCTTTCGTTTCGCTCGAATCGGACTAACAGCCTATTTAATATCAATTAAACACTGATAATTCAAGTTATTATTCAATATAAATAATTACAAATTTTTAAACCCTAAAATAATTTTTAAATAATTATTTAAGAAAAATCAGAATTAAAAATAATTTTTCTATAATTTTTTGGAATTAAAATGAATTTATTATGATTTATTGAAAATTATTTGATTAATTATCAAAATAATTAATCATTTTAAATAATTAATAAATAATATATAAATAATTAAGAAAATAATTAAGAAAATAATTAAATCTGATTTTTAGAAAATATTTTAGAATTATTTATAATATAAATCAAATAATTAAGTAATTAATTAATTAATTATTAAAATAAAATAAAAATTAAAAATCCAGAAACATTTGTCAGAAATCAAATTCTGACAAAATTGGATCAAAACCGGTTTTAAACCGGGTTTGAATTCGGGTAAATGGGTCACCAAGAACCCAGGTTCTGGTGGCTTTCCGGTTACCGGAAAATTATCCGACCAGATCAATTCAGGCCAATTCAGGGATGGTTTGGACTGTTTTTGAGAGGATTTCTACTCAACATCAACACAGCAACTTCAGGCTGCCATCAACCACCACACACGATCCTTGAGTCGTGTTTTCCGGCCAAAACCCCAAAAACTCCGGCTAACATTTGCAGATTCCGACGAAGTCAATTTCTGGCCAAACTATGAATCGTTTGTGCTCATTTTTACATGGAATCGATTGCAAATTAAGTTCTAAGCACATATCAACTATCAACACAAGTTAACAACCCCCTGAAATAGGATTCCGGTCACCACCGACCTAAAATTCCGGCCAAAATACCAACATTTGATTTTGTAAACGAAACTTAATGTTCTATATTGCAAAACAAAGCTAAGAACACATACAATCTAACCCCCAACATATCAAGAACCAAATATTCATAGAAATCATCGAGTTGTAATTTGAAAATTCGGTATAAACCCTAATAATCGAACTTTGCTATGTAGGAATCGTTTGATCAATTAAACACCATGAATCGACTGCAAATCATCTCAAGAAGCTATATCAATCATCAAAACATTATAATAACCCTAGAATCAAAAAACCTTAATTCGAACAAAAACCCTATAAATCGAAAATCAAAAACTACGGATTAAAACATGAAATTGATGTTAGAAACAGAAAGAACAGATCCAAACCTTTAATTTCAGTACTTGAATCACTTGATTTGATGAAGAAATCAGCTGGAAATCACGGTTTGATTCTTCGATCCGAATTGGTTCTTCCCCACTCGGTTTGTAGAGAATTTGTGAATTTTCTGATTTTTAATTACTTAATTAATTATAATTAAATAAAAATTATGCTATTTATAGTAGTAAAATTAATACTCCTAAATAAAATTAATGCCCTAATTTTACATCTTTTAAAATTAATAAGCCCCTAATTTTATAATTTTTGAGTATTAAAATTTAATTTAAAAATATTTTATATATGCAATATATATGGCAGAATTTCTCAAAAATTGTGAATAATGCAAAAATACAAAGAAATGGTATAAATAAAAATCCTATAATTTTATAAAAATAAAAATGTGATTTTTGTGGGGTTTTTAACACCCAATGGGGCCCAGAAAAGTCATTTTTCGCAAAACAAGAAAATTTATAAAATGTCTAGATGTTCAGAATATTGCGATAGTAAAAGCCGTTTGATGAAAAATTAGGCCCATTGTTTTATTTGAAAAACCTGCTTTAAAATCATGGTCCGGGTCGTAAAACGTTTGAAATGAAAGCTATAAATGAAAAATAAAATACCCAAAAAATACCTTAAAAATGTCGGGACGACACAGAATGCACGTAACACATAACAATTAGGGTTTGACAGATAATTCCACATAAATGACACATTAACAAACATAATTTACTATAAATATGATATAATACAGACGTAAATTTCCCAGGCGTTACATCCTTCCCCCCTTAATAGGATTCTGTCCTCAGAATCTCATTATGAAAACAAATGAGGATATTTTTCTAACATCTCACTCTCAAGTTCCCAGGTTGATTCTTCAACCATAGGGTTTCTCCATAAAACTCGTACTAAGGACACGGACTTATTTCTCAATTCTTTTCCTCGCCGATCTAAAATTCTTATCGGCTGTTCTACAAAAGACAAATCAGGTTGGATATCTACCGGTTCATATTCTATTATATGCCTAGAATCAGGATTATATCGTTTAAGCATCGACACGTGAAACACATCATGAATATGTTGCATATGAGGCGGTAAAGCTAATTCGCACGCAACTTTTCCCACTTGCTTCAAAATTTCAAACGGTCCGACGTATCGTGGCTTCAATTTTCCCTTGTTGCCAAATCTGGTCAATCCTTTCCATGGCGATATTTTAAGTAACACGTGCTCTCCTTCCTGGTAGTCCCTATCCTTCCTTGCTTGATCTGCATATTTGCGTTGCCTGTTTTGTGCTGCATCTAGTCATTTTCGAATAAGTTCTATCTTTTCTTTAGTCTGCTGGATTAATTCTGGACCCAAAACCTTGTGTTCTCCAACTTCATCCCAATATACTGGTGATCTGCATTTCCTTCCGTATAACGCTTCGAACGGTGGCATTCTAATGCTTGTGTGATAGCTGTTGTTGTAAGAAAATTCAACTAAAGGTAAATGCTCATCCCAACTGCCTTCGAAATCAATCGCAGAAACTCGTAGCATGTCTTAAATTGTTTGGATAGTTCTTTCACTTTGTCCATCGGTTTGCGGATGATAAGCGGTACTCATGTTTAATTTAGTTCCAAGAAATTCTTGAAATTGTCTCTGAATTCTTGAATTGAAACGGGGATCTCGATCAGACACGATAGATATTGGAACTCCATGTCGCATCACAATTTCCTTGAGATACAAGTGCACTAGCTTGTCAAGTGAAAATCTTTCATTGATCGGTAGAAATGTGTCGACTTCGTTAGTCTATCAATGATTACCCATATCGTATCATGATTTGCTTTAGTCTTTGGAAGTCCTACCACAAAATCCATCGCTAGATGTTCCCATTTCCATTCTGGAATATCTAATGGTTGCAGTAATCCGCTCGGACGTTGATGTTCCGCTTTAACTCACTGGCATGTGTAGCATTTACTTACCCATTCTGCTATCTCCTTTTTCATATTTGGCCACCAAAAGTTTTCCTTCAGATCTCGGTACATTTCTGTACTTCCTGGATGAATTGAATACTTCGAACTGTGCGTATCTCACAATATTTCTTCTTTTAGTTCTGTCACGTTAAGTCGTCATCTTGACTCATCACTTCTTTTTGACAGCGGCGAATCTTCTCTAGCAACTCCGGTTGAAAAGTCATAGCGTAGATAGCTTCAGTAGATTCATTGGGAATACGAATTTCGATTTCCAACTTGTCAAATTCCTTGGCTAATTCTTCGCATAAAGTTAACAAATTCAATCTTTCTTTCCTGCTCAGCGCATCTGCCACAACATTTGCTTTCCCTGGATGTTAACTGATCGTAACATCGTAATCCTTAATCAATTCCAGCCATCGGCGTTGTCTCATGTTCAGTTCCTTTTGCGTAATGATATACTTCAGACTTTTATGATTTGTGTAGATTTCACATTTCTCATCGTAGAGATAGTGTATCCAAAGTTTTAACGCAAATATAATTGCTGCTAATTCCAGGTCATGCGTAGGATATTTCTGTTCATGAGGTTTTAGCTGTCTCGAAGCATATGTAATGACATTATCGTGCTGCATTAGCACACATCCTAATCCGCGGTATGAAGCATAACTGTAAATGACAAAATTTCCATGCTCGTCTGGTAATACGAGTACCGGTGCGGTTACTAAGCGATTCTTCAGCTCTTGGAAACTTTCTTCACATTTGTCATCCCATACGAACTTTTCACTTTTCCGAGTTAACTTAGTCAACGGCGTTGCTAATTTCGCAAAATCTTTGACAAATCTTTTATAATATCCTGCCAATCCCAAGAAACTTCGAACTTCTGTCGGTGTCTTCGGTCTTTCCCAATTTAACACTGCTTCAATCGTCGCTGGATCGACTTGAATTCCTTCTCTACTGATGATGTGCTTGTTAGATCACACACACTGTAGAAGGGGGTTGAATACAGTGTTTATCACAATCAAATTGAATATAAGAACTCAAGTAACAGAAAACATATTTTATTCAACACAATAAACTCTGTTACAATATGGAACTGTCCTCTCTCAGTGATGAACAAATTATCACGAGAGCTGCTAGAGTTACAAAGAATAATAACTTCGATAATCGTAACAGTTATAGTGTAAACTCTATGCCTGTGTTTATATACTACACAGTTACAAGATAATCTTCTAATTGATATGGAATATAATTCTACTTCCTAAAATATATCAACTAGTTATCTTTTCTTCCAAGTATTCTATTCTTCATAGAATTCCTTCTTCATGCACAATTATTTCTATCTTAGTCTCGATCTTCTTTCCTTTCAATCAGCCGCCTGCCTTATCTAAAAGTCATCTTAAGTCCTGATATTATCTCCTGATAAATATCTTCTGAACCTTAAGTTCTGATAACTTAAGTTCTGATATCTTAAGTTTTGTCTTCAGTATAAGTGCTGATTTCCAGTTAAGTATTGATTTGTCCTGTAAGGTAAGATCTGAAAACTAAACACAAATCATATTACACATGACATTATCAAATATATCTAACAATCTCCCCCAACTTGTAAATTAGGATAATATACAAGTTCAACAGATATTTGATGATGTCAAAAACATTAGGTACAAATGCATGAGAATTTGACTAGATAACTACAACTTACAGTCCTTTCAGCTTTACCATCTAACTTTTGATAATAGCTTCAGTCTGTATAAGCTTCAGAATTTAAGTAGTTGTAGATCTTTGACTTGGCTTCAATTACTTCTGACCTCTTTGATATCAGGAGTTGTTTTGAGATAGTTCTTTAACAAACATCTCTCAGCATATTCAAGTTCATTAACCATCCTCCTTTTAGCATTCTTCAATTCAGCTGTATCTTCTCCAGTTTGAAAAATAGCTGCTCTGAGATCATTTATCTTAGCTTTTCTTATCTCCTGATCTAGTCTGATTAAATATGCCTTGTCAGACTCAAGATTGAATTCCACAGCTTTATAACCCAGAAAAGTAGTTATAATCTTAGCAGTGTTAGGCTTCATATCGACAATATCACCTTTGTGATCTCTGTACTTGGGACGGTATGTGCTGTCAGACTTTATAGAGTAAAGCTTCTTCTGTCTTTGAATTTGAGCCTTCAAATAATTTGCAGCACTATCTGTTAATCTGTTCTTCACTTGAAGTAAGAATAGAACATGTTCCAGTTCCTCAAAATACTTCAGTGGTATAGCATTCTGCCTAATATGGTATACCCTTCCATCTGTCATAAAATATAACAAGATATGTTCTTTCAAGAAGGTATGGTAAACCATTTGTACAGATTCAAGTCGATTCAATCTTTCAGGAGTTGCTCCAACACCTGGTTCACTTAAAGAAGTTGGATTATTGGTTGTGTTCTGTATTCTTCTTTCATCAGCACTACCTAATCCAGATTTATCTCTTGCTTCTTTTCTTGTAACAACTCTTGCTTCAAAACCACTTGTTGCAGTCTTCAAATATTGAGTTTGTTTAGCTTTGGTGAATCCTAGTAGGAGTATCTTTAAAGGTTTAACATGAGCAATGTCAGAGGTTTCCTTTTCCTTATCTTCTGATATTAAGCCAACTTGAGCTAAGTCAGAGGTTGCTTGCTTCACTGTCATATCAGAACTTACTAACTCTTGACTCTGAACAACATGAGCCATGTCAGAGGTTGTTTGAAAAATCTTCTTATGCATCAGAGTAAGATTAGCATCTGCTTCATCATCAATTATTTCTTCATCCATAACTGGCATATAAACCTTTACAGGTTCATCAACTTTTTCTTTGCCCTTGGACCTTGGATCTATCTCCACTTGTGATTTGGCTTTAATTACCTCAGGATTTGTCCTTTCTTTTATCACAATGCCTTTAGCCTTAGGAAGTTTCTTTTCAACAACAAAAGCTTTAGATTTGAAGTTGACTTTTTCTAACTTAAGTCTAGCTTCTTCTTACTTTAGACTCTCAAAGTCCATTCCTGGATTTTCTTTCAGAAATAATTGTCTTGAAATTTCCTCATCAAGTTCCAGATGTTCATTAGAACTTATCCTTTTACCAGTATCAGAACTTATTCTTCTCCCAGTATCAGAACTTGTTCTTTGACTTGTAGTTCCAGCTTTACTTGATGAAAATCCTTTGCCTTGACCTTGACCTCTACCCTTGTTACAGTTTCCCTGGTCATCATTTTCATCATCCTTTCCTTTCAGTGTCTGAATAGATTTGCATTTGGACTTAATCACTTTCTCCCCCTTTTTGGCATCAGCAGGTAATAAAAAAGAGACAAGCAATTCCCCTGAGGATTGGATCTCATTGAGTTGATTTTGGTGAGAAGCTTGATTCTTCAGAATTTCTTCAATTTGAGCTTGTTGCTCTCCTGAGTTTTCTCAATGTACGCAATTTTGTCAAAGGCTGGCTATAAAAATCTGTTCTTTTCAAGTTTCTGATTCGTATCTTGCTGGATCAAGTTTTCTTGAATTTTATTCACCTTTTCATGAGTTATTGAGTGTTGACCTTGAAGGTGCCTTGTACTCAATGCTGTAACTCTCAGCTGTGTCTTGAAATCATCAGTTATCAGCATTTCATCAGCTTTTGCAACATGCTCAGCAAGAATCTTTTCAGAAGGAACAAAACTAACTGAGTTCCATTCTTTAGTCCACTCCTTTCCTCTAAGAGTTTCACTCCAAGGTACTGGTGCTTCCCCTATAACAAACTTCTTGACTAAATCAGCTTTATGAACAGTTTGTTGAGGTGCATGTCTTGATGGACCAGCTGCATCAGCATCTAAATTGGCAGCAGCTTCACCAGTAATTTCTTCATTGGCAGTATTAGAACTTGTAGATCCTGCAGTATCAGCATCCTCTGGTAAAACAGCAGTATGTGAGGCTATAGAGGCTTCAACATCATCCTCTAAATTTTGATCTGCAGCCAGGTTCTGATCAACATTCAAAAGTGATGTTGTTGGTGGAGTGAGTTGAATTTGTGGAGCTTCCAAGTACAAAACCTCAGGCACAATCAGGTTATGAATATCAATTTCAGCACTTGTACCTGGTTTTTCAGTATGTACTGGATCAACTATAGGTGACATAGAAGGTGTAGGCATTTTATCTTGAGCAGTTTCTGGTTGTGCAGTGTCTGGTTGTGCAAAAGGAAGTAATTCAATAACAACTGGTTCTGTTGAGATCAGAGATTCCTGATCCCCTTCCTTAGCTGCTTCCACTACATCTGAATCTGACTCAACGATATTCCTATGAGCTCTCTGTTTCTTTACTTTCCTCAAAGGTGGAGACACTGTAGGAGTTTTATCATCAGAATATAATTTTCTAAGCCTTTTGAGGGGCCTAAAACTCCCAGTTACAGTATCTTTCTGAGAAGAAATCTTCTCAGCTCTATAATAACAGGTTCTGATATAGGAACCTGTTCCTCAGCATCTGATTCATCTTGCAGAATAATTCTCCATCTCTTCTGTTGAGTTTGAGATATTTTCTTAGTCCTCTTAGGTTTGGAAGATGAAGGCTTCTCTGTAGGATCAGAAGGTTGAGGTTGAGAACTGTGAGGTGTTTTTGTAGAGGTGGTAGGTGTTGATGGATGAGGTTCTGATGGTTGAACATCAAGATATAATTCAGTATATTTAACTGGATCGTAGGTCATTAAGGCTTGTTTGACAGATAAAGGAACTAGGAGGGGTCTTAACACAACCTTCTTATTATCAGTAGATAATAAGTCATTAAAAGCTCTTTTAGCTAGTCTGAATGATGAAATTAATTTACTAGCAGATTGGGGCTTATTATCAAAACAAAAACTATAGATAAGCTGACAAAATCTAGCAAAATAAATAGTATTTCTATCTTCTGTCATTCTATCCCCAATAAAACCTAAAACAACACTTGCATAGTCAAAATCAATTTGATTTATGAGAGCATACCCGATTTGTTGGCTGAATATGAGGATTGCATCAAAATTAGAGCATTTGTTTGCAAAAGCCTTGGTTATGCAGTCAAAGAAGAAACTCCATTCCCTCCTTATGAAAGATCTCTTCTACTGGCCTAGCTTTTCCAATGTCCTCTCATACCCCGGGCTGGCCATCATGTTTTGAAGAACTAGCTCTTCAATAGTAGAATAAACATAATTCTCAGGCAGCTGCAGTGCTTGTCGGACCGTAGCCAATATCATAACATACTCATCCTCCCCTGATGAAAAAATAATACTTGGGGACCCTTGAGCACCACCATCATCATATACTCCGCTTCTCCAAAACTCCAGTACTTGAGTACCAGAGATTGCTTCAGGTTTGGTCAGAGCGTACCCAATATCAGAACTAGCAAGAAAGTCCTGAATGAAGTGAAGTTTTGATGGAGCTTCTGACTTGCTACGAATAGCGGAGAAGTTATTAGGAACAAACTTAGCTCCATTAAAAATTATGTCTTTTGGTGCCATCTCTGTAAGAAATTAAGTGAATAAGAGAATGTTTGCAAAGTGTTTGTAAAAAGTCCTGAGAGAAAACAGCTTCAGAAAATAAAAGAGAGAGAGAGAGAGAGAGAGAGAGTAAAAGAGATTTAGAATAGAAAAGTAAGTAAAAGATTAGAAAATCTTTTATCTCTCATATATATACTCTCTCCACTCAACAGTCATATTTTTGAAGCATTTGTTACACTTTACACCTGGCACCTTGTGAACAGTCAGTAAACGGTTAGAATGAGAGTTAATGGGCACGTAAAATGAGCAATAATTACCGTGCACATGCAGTTTTTTCAGGACATACACGTTAACCACTAACCCACAATGATGATGACTATTTTATCTCACATTAACCAATATTCTGTAAAAATATTATCGTTCAAGTAATGACCAAAAATAAACCAAGTAAATAAATACTGTCACGTCAGCATCAAAACTTGATTATTATCAGGATTTAAAAGTCATCAGAATATGGCTCCTTAACTCGAAAAGTGAATGTGTATTCCTGTAATTCTTCACACAAATACTGATATGGTTTCATCAGAACTTAATCATCAGAACTTCCATCAGAACTTGTCCTCAGAATTTATGCAATCTGACACATAGACTGTTTATCTAAAACAACGTTGATCACCACAGTAATTTTCATCATTTATATAGAGTGTAAGTGTGTGCATTAAGCAAAATATCAGACAAAGAGTAAAGTCCGATTCACTTCAGTATATCTTAGAAATAAGGCATAACTAAGAACTTTGCTCAAAACCTGTCATTATTCTGAGGTCTACTTTAGAATGAGTTCATGCATGAGTACACCTCAACTGTTTTGTGCTCATTTTATGCATCTTTTGAAATTCTATTTTACAGTGGCTTCTCAGTATAATTGAGTCACGATTGCTTATCAGAATTTATGTTGTTATTAGAGTATTTCTCCAGTAATCATAGAGTGTGAAAAGTCACCAAGAAAATTTTATTTTTCTTTTCTAATGCATATTACTTAATACCAACAATACACTTGGGTCTTCCCTTCCACATTTTTACTCTAGATCTCAAAGGAGTACCTGATTTTTATTTCTTTTCTTTTCTTTTTCTTTTGATAAGTGAGGCTTATCAGCACTTAGTACATCCATCATATTTACTAACATCAGAACTTAACAGATAAGAAGCACTATTCTAGTTTTTGACTTAGTAATAAGATACACAAAGTAAACTTAACTAAGCTCAATATCAGAATGCTTGTGTTAAAAGATTTCCACATAAACAATTAATTCAAATATGGGATCTTTAGTATATTAAAGACTACTAGGTTAGCATCTAGCACAGTTATCCTCATTGGATTGAATAGTCACAGAAACATTCATATCACTATCAGAGTTTAGAAATTCACATCAGACAACAATCAGCACTTAGAAAATTTCTAATTAAGCACAAAATACACAAAGATAGTAATATCTGTAAATAATGATCTTAAAGTCTGATGTATCAGAACATAAACTAAGTAGATTTAGAAAAAGAACCTGAAACCATTTCAAGTTCATTTACCAATCTTGTAAAGGTAGCTTCACATAGTGGTTTTGTGAAGATATCTGTTAGTTGTTGATCTGTTGGAACAAAATGCAATTCCACTGTACCTTCATCCACATGTTCCCTTATGAAGTGGTACCTAATGCTGATGTTCTTTGTCATTGAGTGCCGAACTGGATTACCTGTCATAGCAATAGCACTTTGATTATCACAGTAAATAGGGATTTTAGAAAATTCTAACCCATAATCCAGTAACTGATTTTTCATCCAAAGAATCTGTGCACAACAGCTTCCTGCAGTAATGCACTCTGCTTCTGCAGTTGATGTGGAAATTGACTTCTGTTTCTTGCTAAACCAAGAAACCAATCTGCCTCCAAGAAATTGGAAGCTTCCACTTGTGCTTTTCCTGTCAATTTTGCATCCTGCAGAAACTGCATCTGAGTAACCTATTAGCTTAAAGTCTAATTCTCTAGGATACCACAATCCCAGATCAGCTGTACCCTTAAGGTACTTGAAAATTCTTTTCACAACTGTTAAGTGAGGTTCCCTTGGATCTGCTTGAAATCTTGCCCAAAGACAGGTAGCATACATGATACCAGGTCTACTTGCAGTTAGATAGAGTAGTGAGCCAATCATACCTCTATAATCAGTAATATCTACTGATTTACCAGTATCTTTATCCAATTTTGTTGCAGTGGCCATAGGAGTCGATGCACTTGAACAATCTTGTATTCCAAATTTCTTCAACAAATTTCTGGTGTACTTAGATTGACAAATAAAAGTTCCTTCTTCATTCTGTTTGACTTGAAGGCCCAGAAAATAGTTAAGTTCTCCCATCATACTCATTTAATATCGTGACTGCATCAGTTTGGCAAACTTCTTACAAAGTCTGTCATTTGTAGAACCAAAAATGATATCATCAACATATATTTGCACCAAAAGTAAGTCCTTTTCATGGTTGAGGTAGAACAATGTTTTGTCAATAGTTCCTCTGTTAAATCCACTTTCCAGAAGAAACTGAGCTAAAGTCTCATACCATGCTCTTGGAGCTTGCTTAAGGCCATAAAGTGCTTTATCAAGCCTGTAGACATGATTTGGAAATTTGGGATCTACAAAGCCTGGAGGTTGTTCAACATATACTTCCTCTCCCAATTCTCCATTAAGAAAATCACTTTTCACATCCATTTAAAAGACTTTATACTTCTTGTGAGCAGCATAAGCCAAAAATATCCTTATGGCTTACAATCTAGCAACCGGTGCAAATGTTTCATCATAATCAATTCCCTCTTGTTGAGAGTATCCTTTTGCAACCAGTCTTGCTTTGTTCCTTGTAATTATGCTGTCACTGTCAGTTTTGTTTCTGAACACCCATTTTGTACCAACAACAGATATATTCTTTGGTCTTGGCACTAGGGTCCAGACTTTATTTCTTTCAAATTCATTTAACTCTTCCTGCATTGCTTGCACCCAATCAGCATCTTAAAGAGCTACTTCCACTTTCTTTGGTTCAGTCTGGGAGAGAAAAGAATGATAAAGACATTCATTTGATGTAGCTGTTCTAGTTCTGATACCTACATCAGGATTTCCAATAATTAATTCAGGTGTATGTGCTTTAGTCCACTTCCTTGCAGATGGAAGGTTTTCTCTAGAACTGGATGCTCCCCCATGATCCATGCTGTCTTCATCAACATTTGATGCTCCCCCTGAAATTATGCTCTCTGAATTGGATCCTTCATTATTTGAGTTTCCAGAAATATCAGTACATGAGTTTCCAGAATTATCAGAACATGGCCCATCAGTACTTGAAGAGCCTGTTGTAGGTTCTGATGCTTCTTGAGATGTGGTTAGATCTTCAGTATGCTCCCCCTGCACAGGTGCATTTTCTTTAGGCGTATTCACCATAATTTCATTAACATCAGAGTTTAATCCATCAGAGTTTGCAGTATCAAGTTTTATAGAATTAGAATTTAAAACTTCATTTTTGAATATATATCTGGTGGATACTTTTAAATCCACCATAAAGTTTTAAAAGCTTGTGTTTTTATTACTTTGTGTTTTTGATTCACTTAACTTGTTATTCCGCACCTTGCAAATCAAAACACTTATATATATAGTTTGAGTTAGAACATTTTACAGTTCAAGAAAAAGTTTACCAGAATTACATTCAACCCCCCTTCTGTAATTCTTGCTGTATTGTTAGGGACTAACAATTGGTATCAGAGCAAGCTATTGAAGCACAAAGAGTTTAAAGATCACAACAAACAGCAAGATGAACAAGAAGGATGTTGGAGTCAAGATTCCTTTTCTGGACAAAGACAATTACCATCATTGGAAGGTAAAGATGCATCTTCATTTACTTTCTCGAGATGAGGCATATGTGGATTGCATAGAGAAAGGTCATCATGTACCAATGAGAGCTGCAACTGGAAATAAGCCATCAGTTCCCAAGCCAAGGTATGAATGGTCAGATCCCGATATTGAATAAGTCAGGAAGGACAAGAAGGCCATGAATATTTTATTCAATGGAGTTGATGGTGACATGTTTGACAACATCATCAATTGCAAGACAACCAAGGAGGTTTGGGACACCATTCAAATAATTTGTGATGGCACTGAACAAGTTAGATAAAACAAGATGCAGTTACTAATTTAGCAATATGAGCATTTCCACTATGAAGAAGGTGAAACTCTCACTGATATCTTTAGTAGATTTAAAAATCTACTAAATGCTCTGAAGCTGCATGGAAGAGTCTACCAAACCAAAGATTCTAACCTCAAATTCCTGAGATCCCTTTCAAAAGAATGGAAACCAATGACAGTCTCCTTGAGAAATTCACAAGAATACAAGGAGTTTACACTAGAGAGACTGTATGGCATTCTAAAGACTTATGAGCTTGAAATAGAGCAAGATGAAAGAATGGATAAAGGGAGAAAGAAAGGAGGGTCCATTGCACTGGTTACTGAGTTAGAGAAAGAGAAGGAGATGAAGATAGAAGCTGTTGAGTCCACTTCAAAGGTTTGTGAAAACAAGGGCAAGGGGCTGGTAGCAGAAAATGTAGATTATGTGAGCCAAGATGATATGGATGACATTTGTTACAACCGGTATTTTTGTGTAATATTATTTGTGGATTTGGTATAATATTAAAGCCGAATGAAAATATATTCAATGATTGTACATTTGTGTGAGTGAAAATTTCTGCATTATAAATCTGCTTTATGTAGTATATGATTTTTCAAAGCAAGAATTTATTTAATTTCTTTATTTTTGATTTATAAGGAATATTCTAAGCCTTGGAAAAATTTTCTTTTAAAAGGTATTTTGTTCACAAATTTTGAAAATGATTTTATAAAGTCTCTAAAAATCCAAGTTATTTTATGGTATAAATTTTATAATTTTTGAACTTGTGTTTTATTTTATAAAAATAAATCATTATAAATATAATTAGCAAATTACATATTTATCCTTGCATGCAAATTCCTTCCATACATTCCAAAAGAGCTAAAGAGTCAATAAGCACCCCACTAACTCTTATTTCCTAGCCAAATACCTTCTTTACCCTTGCATGCAAATTGAACCAAGTTCAAGTGGAAGGCTAATCACGTCAATTCTTAATTCCACTCACTTTTGCCAATACAAAAACCATAAAACAAGCAAAGACATGATCATTTTCACTCATCACCCACACCACACTCATTCTTCTCTCCCTCCTCCTCCCTCACTCTCGGCCCTCCCTCTCTCACTCTCGGGTTTAGCCGAGAACCACCCCCCTCCCCATTTTTCTTCATTCCTCAACCAAGCTTCCACTCTTTACACAAGTAAATGTTACTTCCCATACCATGATCACTCATATTTCAAAGAGTTTTGAGTAGAAAGTTTAAGTTTAAAGGTTGCATGTAAAGGTTCTAGTGAAACTCAAAATACAACTTTGATTCTTGTGAGTTTAGGGTTGTTTTTGAGAGGACTACAAGGAATGGAGAAGTGCCAAGTCTTGAGAGGGAAACTCTTGATGATTAAATGGCCATTCCCATCTATTTCATTCGTCCATGACCATATGGGAGCCGAATGAATGGTCCTTAAGACTATTCTTGTTGTTTAACTCAATTTTTGCATGTTTATGTGATAATGACTTGAATTTTGTGGTGAAAATTTGATAAAACTATTTGCATGCTAAGTGATCATCTAGGTATAGCTTATGCTAGGCTTGCATGTCAATTTTATGATAGAATATATGTAGAAAATGTGTTGTTTTAGTTTGCAAAACCCGAAGACATGCATGCATGTGGATTTCTCTTAGAATGTTATAAGATTTTGATCATTTGGAAAGATTTTGTTAGTGAGCCTTAATTTCAGTAGGAATAATGTGTTAATTTATGCTTCTTGTTGCATGGTAATAATTTGTGGTTATCTTTTAATAAAAATGCATATCTTGTTGTTTCAAAAACTTAATGATTCGTGAGTTGAGAAATGTGATCTCTTTTGTGTTGCCATAATTGTACCTTAGGTAAGGATGATCTCACCCAAGGTTTTTTGAGAATAAGGGAGTTAGTTCAGTAGATTACCATGTTTAAGTCTTGGTTTGAGTATTGGGTTGTTGGTAGTTGAGTTTGTCAAGTCAAAACCTTGGAGAAATAAGAGTTATAGTTTCTGCAGAAAATCAGTTTAGTACCCTGAGGTTTAGAGTGAGTTTTGACCATGTCATTGATGTGCACTTTGAGGCCCAAGTGACCAGAAGTTAGTATTGGGAGTATATAAAAGGTTTTAGGTGTTGGTTGGAGGTTTGCATGTCATTTGGTTAGGTGCACAAGTAGAATAACAAAATCTGTCCAGCAGGAAACAGTTTTGTTGCAACTTAGAAATAGGGAGATTTGACCATGTCATGGGTAGGCCCTCATTAGGCCCTGTTGGGCCTTAGTTAGAGGGAGTGTCAGAGAAGTTTTTCCAACCATAGTTCATAGGATATGAGTTAGAACCATGTGTCACAAGTTAATTCAAGTCAGGGCGTTTTCTTCCCAGAAAAACAGGGGAACCTTGGACTTTTAGCTTAGGCCCAAGAAGACCCAAGCCAGGCCCTTGAGCCACATCAAGTTTGTGAGATGCCATTAGGTCAGGAGAGTCTTGTGTAAAAGTTTTGAAGGAAAACTTGTAGTTTAAGAGTGTCTAATGCACTCAAGGAACCATAGTTGTCATTCTGAAATTTGCACCAGTGAGCACTTTCACTTATCACATAGTTTTAGAACACTTAGAAGTGAGTATTAGGTTGACCACTATAGTTGTAAGATAGTATAAGGTCAGTAGAGAAAAAGGCACAAGTGAGGGTCAATAGGTTTTGGATAGTTTAGGAAAGGCACATCGAGTTAGGAAGCCAAAATTAGAAGACCTTGTCTAGTTTAACGACCAAGTGACTTAAGTTGTGAGTCGAGATCATCCAAGCCTAGTGTTGCATTATGGTATATATGGTGTTATTTGGTATTAATATATGATATGAGAATATGTGGCTATGTGTGTATAATTGTAATTTAAAGGTGAATATAAATTAAGTGCATATAGGCCTAAGTGCCATCCGTGTTTAATTTCGAGTTGTAAATAGGTTAAGATGGTAAGAATATATTATAAAGACGATTATTATTATTTATGTAGGATCTCGAGACGAGGGAAAACTTGCCATAAAGGTCGAGTGAAGCTCCAGTTGCTCCTACCAGTCAGACCAGACCAGCCTTTCTCAAGGCAAGTGATTCAACTTGACCTTCGTATTTACTGCTAATGGTTCATACATTGCTGCAACTATCCTAAGTCATGTTGTTATATTTGAATCAAGCATATCTTATGTTTATCTTTGAATCATATAGAAATGCCATGAACCCTCGAGTACGTATTGCAAGTAGTTTAAAAGTCTTATCATGACAGTATATTAAAGTAATTCGAATGCCATGATAAGATAAAGAGTTGTTATAGCACTCGGTTGATCCTCTTGATTTCCATGCTAATGATTCCTAAGTAATGATATCTCATCCTGATATTTGAACCCCTATAGAACCTTACCTTGATACCTGAAAGCCATATATTTATCAAAGTTGTCCCTAATTGATTGATACCCCTCTTTCTTATCCTAAAGCTTGTCAATTCTAATATATCCTGAGCTAAAAATCATTTCTTCATACCTTAACACCCTTAGTATTCATGAAGCTTACATTCTTGATGATCCAGCACTTGAACCTTGATGAGAAACCATTGCTTTAAGCCCAATTTAGCACTTCCTTTCATGATATCCAATAGCCTCACTAAATTCCCTTGTCCAAACTTTGATATATGAAAACCATTCAGTTACCCTAATAGAGTTTAGTTTTGTGATTCATGGCTCTGAGAGTTAACACCATTTCCCCGTGTTTCAAGTTGATCTATAATCCTTTGATAAAGATGTTTACTGTAAAAAGAGATTTTGTCATAATTCGGCATCAGTTTTTTAAATAAATAAAATGTGGGTTTTTCAGTCCCAAAGGGGGATAAATGTTTTCTTTGAATGGTGGATCTGGACTGAGACGCGAGTCCTTTCCACACTTATATTAGGCTTAAAAGTTGCCTAGGGATTCCCATTAATGTTTTAGAACCCAGCGAGGTTCGGGATTACTTCGCGGCTGATCACCGGCTGTAATCCGTAGCGTCATAAAATGATTTTGATTAAGATATGATTTTGAAATTGTTTTGATACAAGCAAATGATGCCATCACTCATAGTTTTATCCCTCGTTATCATTAGTTATGTCTTTCTATTGTCATTCTTTGATGAATATCTCGATTTATGTTTTGTATCGTACTGTTAGCACTTGTTGAGCATTTGGCTCACTTCTTGCTTTACCCTGATATTACAGCCAGCAGCTATGGTTAGATTCAAGCAGACTGCCCATAAGACCTGTGATGCTGATGCTTATGTTCGAGCTCAGGTTGAATAAGTGATAGTAGTTTGTGTGAGGACTCGGTATTTATAATCAGTTGTAATAGATGGTAGTGTTGGGCTGTTCCAAACCCTAAACTGTAAGATCTTGGATTTGGTTGTGTTATCTCTTTTAAAATTTTATAATAGCTATAATTAATTTGCTGTTTAAGTTGGGGGCGTGACAAGTTTTGGTATCAGAGCTACGGTTTAGAGTCCCTGGACAGCCCAAATAGGTTATAGGATATGTGTGTAGGTTATAGATAATATGTGAGAGAGTAGGATAAGTAAATTTATTATTAATACTCCTCTTATTGGTTGTTAGCAAAGGGCGCATTCCTCGTCATCCTCTGGGTCGGACGACACTATTGCTTTCACAGTGTATGCTGAGTTGAGGCGCGAGTTTGACATGCTTCAGGGCAAGTACGACCGACTGATAGACCAACTGAAGAACGTGTATCCGGACAGCCGAAACTACGAAGGGAAGCCCAAGGAGCAGATGACTGCGAGACTTGAGACCTTGGTTCATTACGTCAACACTAAGCTTGAGGAGATGTCAGCGAACCGGGACCGCACCAGCCAGTATGTCATTCAGATGGTGGCGGATGAGCTCCAGAGCATTGTGAAGACGCTTCGAGAGGAAAAGACTACCAAGCCCCGTTCAGATGGAGTGGAGCCTTAGTTCTTTCCATTTACCTTTCATGTTGTTGTACTATCAGACTCTGTGGAATCCCCAGTTGTTTCCGTTGTTTCCTTTAAATAAGCCTATTATTCCTAGAATCAGACTTTGTCCAAATCCTATGTATTGTGACCTTTAAAATTTCAATAATTATGTGCTATTGTTCCATTTACTCTCAACTGTTATTTTACGTTTTTATCATCATATCTGCTTAATTTAGAAACCTGACCCCATATGTAAATAAGAATGCCATGCGATACCCTCGAATCATTTTATCATTCATATCTGTTTTGACACAACTCTTATTTCAGGATCATGCCTCCCAAAAAGAAGAACCCAACAACCACATCCACCACATACCCAAACATTCTTCGACTACTGGAAATCTTGCAACAGCAGACCAATGCTATAGCTCAACAACAACTAACTCTTCAACAACGAATTGAAAACCAAGATAACCGTGAGCCACACCAACCACCTGAACCACCAGTACCACCTAGACAAATTGTCACTTTCAAGGCTTTTCAGAATGTTAATCCACCTGCATTTCATGATACCACTGATCCAGTGATAGTTAACACATGGATCAAGGAGATGGAAAGGGCTTTTAAGTTGGTACAGTTAGGAGACGATCAGAAGACGCCGTATGCTACTTACTTCTTGAAGGGAGAAGTCATCTATTGGTGGGAATCAGTAAAAGCTATGGAAGTCACTCAGCAGGTTTCTTGGGATAGATTTAAGAAGTTATTTCTGGACAAGTATTACCCTAAGTACATGCAGAATCAGATGGAGCTAAAATTTCTTGAGTTGAAGCAAGGGAACATGACTGTATTGGAGTATGAGAAGAAGTTCACTGAGTTGTCAAGGTTTGTGACAAAGTATACAAGCACTAAGGAGGAAAAAGCAAAGAAATTTTAGCAAGGATTGGAGCCTTGGATCAGAGATAGAGTGGCTTTGTTTGAGCTTGAAACTTATGCGGGAGTAGTACAGAAAGCTGCTCTGATTGAGAATAATGGGATGCAGTAAAGGAAAGAGAGGGATAACAAGAAGAGGAAGGTTCCATTTTATGGAGAAAAGTCTAAAGCAGGAAGTTCACAAGATCGGAATGTAAAGAGGATTGGTTTCCAGAAGGGCGGAAATTTTCAAAAGAAAGGAAATTTGGGCAAAAGGCAAGAATCGAAGGGGAACAACCAGGCAAGCCAAGGGCAAGTTGGAGAAAACAGGTTCCAGAGGCCAGAATGCAAGCACTGCGAAAGAAGGCACCCCGGAGTGTGTAATAAGCTGAGCATGACATGCTACAGGTGCAATCAGAAGGGACATTTGGCGAATGAGTGCAAGATGCTGAAGCCAGGAGTTACGTGTTACAAGTGTGGGAAGACTGGACATATAGCTAGGGAGTGCAAGGCAACCAGACCAGTCAAAGCTCTGATGAATGTGGCAAGTACCAGTGCAAGCGTGCCAGCTGAGGTATTGGCATTACCTCCACCACCCGCACCAACCCCGCAACCAACAGCAAGGACATTTGATCTGAAGATGAAGGATGCTGTTCAGAATTCTGAGGTGATAACAGGTACACTTTTACTCAATAATGTCAAAGCTAAAGTATTGATTGATTCGGGAGCAACAAGATCTTTCATATCGGAATCTTTTATTGATAAGCTTCAATGTGAGAAAATGATTATGAGTGAGGTAGTAAATGTGGTAATTGCGAACCAAGAGAAGATTCCTGTGAATCAATTTTGTCCAAAGTGTGAGATTGATATTTCGGGGTATAAGTTTTCAGCCGACTTGATACTCTTCAAGTTGGGAGAGTTTGATATAATTTTAGGAATGGATTGGTTAGGAGAGAATAGCGCTCAGATTAATTGTAAAACCAAGAAAGTGTATTTAAAGACAAAGAGTGGAGAGAAGGTAGTATTTAAGGGGCAGAGGCAAGAGCAACTATTTCTTACAATTGTTCAGGATAAGAAGCTACTTAAAAAAGGTTGTGAGTCGTTCCTAGCTTATGTAGTGGATTCGGAAAAAGGCAGCCCCAGCATGGAAGATATCCCTGTAGTTAACGAGTTCCCGGATGTGTTTCCCGACGAACTACCAGGCTTACCACCAGATTGACAAATCGAGTTCGAGATCAACCTTGCTCCAGGTACGGAACCAGTTTTAAAGGCCCCATATAGGATGGCACCAGCAGACATGAAAGAGTTGGCAAGCCAGCTACAAGAATTGTTGGATAAAGGAGTGATACGACCAAGTACGTCGCCATGGGAAGCACCTGTTCTGTTTGTAAAGAAGAAAGATGGGAGTATGCGACTATGCATAGAATATCGGGAGTTGAATAAGGTAACGATCAAGAACCGGTACCCGCTACCAAGAATAGATGACCTTTTTGACCAGTTGAAGGGAGCAAAATGCTTTTCAAAGATTGACTTGAGATCGGGATACCATCAATTAAAGATCAAAGAAGAAGATATTCCCAAGACCGTATTCAGGACCAGATACGGGCATTATGAATTCCTAGTAATGCCGTTTGGACTGACCAATGCCCCGGCCGCATTTATGGATCTGATGAATTGAGTATTTAAGAAGTATTTGGACAAATTTGTCATGGTATTCATTGATGACATCCTTATTTATTCTAAGTCGGAAGAAGAACATAAGCAGCACCTCTGGATAGCATTGGAGATACTTCGGCAAGAGAAGTTGTATGCCAAGTTTACCAAATATGAGTTTTGGTTAAAGGAAGTTCAATTTTTGGGGCATGTCATTGGAAATGAAGGAGTTAAAGTGGATCCGGCAAAGATTGAGGCAGTTATGAGTTGGGAGAGGCCAAAGACTCCTACGAAAGTGCGAAGTTTTCTAGGATTGGTAGGATACTACAGAAGGTTTGTCAAGGATTTTTCAAAAATCGCCACGCCATTGACCAAGTTAACCAGAAAGAATCAAAAGTTTGAATGGAATGCAGAATATGAGGATAGCTTTCAAGAGTTGAAGCAGAAGTTGGTAACAGCTCCGGTGTTAGTACTACCAGATGATCAAGGGAACTTTGTAATATTCAGCGACGCTTCACATAAGGGTTTGGGTTGTGTGCTGATGCAACATAGTAAAGTGATCGCTTATACATCAAGACAGTTGAAACCGCATGAGTTAAAGTACCCGACGCATGACTTGGAACTAGCCGCCATAGTATTCGCACTTAAGATTTGGAGACATTACCTCTACGGAGAGAAGTGTGAAATCTACAAGGATCACAAGAGTTTAAAGTACATTTTTACTCAGAAAGAGCTCAATATGAGGCAGAGGAGATGGCTGCAATTGATCAAGGAGTATGACTGTTCGATAAATTACCATCCTGGAAAGGCGAATGTAGTGGTCGATGCTCTGAGTAGGAAGGAGAGACTGAATATGATGGTAACATCAAAAGAGTTATCTGAAGAAATCGAGAGATTGGAATTGGAACTTTGTGCTTGCGGAAAAGTCAAGGAAGTTTGTCGTGCAATGACCTTTCAGCCAACACTAGTGGAAAAGATAAAGAAGTGTCAAGAAGAAGTAATGGAGAAAGAGCAGAATCAGTTATCTGGAGAGGAGATTAATACTCAAAGGGATGAGCAAGGGATACTAAGGTTTTCATCCAGAATATGGATTCCTCATGTACCTGAATTAAAGAATGAGATCCTCCATGAAGCCCACAATTCGAAATTTTCAATCCACCCGGGAAGCACCAAGATGTATCGAGACTTAAATAAGAACTTTTGGTGGCCAAATATGAAGCGAGACGTGGCAGAATGGGTTGTGAAGTGCTATACTTGTCAGAAAGTGAAGGCAGAACATCAACGACCAAGCGGATTAATTCAGCCCCTGAAGATTCCAGAATGGAAATGGGAAAATATCGCTATGGACTTTATAGTAGAACTACTGCGAACGAAATCCGGGCATGACGCAATATGAGTTATAATTGATCATCTTACGAAGTCGGCGCATTTCCTTCCAATAAACGAGAAGTCATCATTGGACAAGTTGGTTCATCTGTATGTGCGCGAAATCGTACTAAGGCATGGAGTACCTGTATCAATAGTTTCAGACAGAGATCCCCGATTTAACTCGAGATTTTGGAAGCAATTTCAGGAATGTCTTGGTACAAAGTTGAATATGAGCACGGCGTATCACCTGCAGACTGATGGCCAGAGTGAAAGGACAGTTCAAACAATCGAAGACATGTTGCGCAGTTGTGCAATCGATTTTACAGGTAGTTGGGACGACCATTTGCCGTTGATTGAATTCTCTTACAACAACAACTATCATTCCAGTATCGGCATGCCACCATACGAACCTTTGTACGGGCGAAAATGTAGATCACCAATAAGTTGGGATGAAGTAGGAGAAGGAAGAATTCTCGGCTCGGAATTGGTACAATAGTTGCATGACACAGTGAAGTTAATTTAGAAAAGGTTGCTTGCTGCTCAAGATAGACAGAGGAAGTATGCGGATCCAGCGCGTAAGGATGTTCGATACCAAGTTGGTGAAGCTATGTTGCTGAAGGTGTCACCTAGAAAAGGGTTGATGAGATTTGGCAAGAAAGGGAAGTTAGCACCTAGATACATAGGTCCTTTTGAAATATTGAGTCAAGTGGGAAAGGTGGCCTATGAGTTGGCTTTACCACCTCAGTATCAGCATGTGCATAATGTGTTCCATGTGTCGTTGCTTAAGAAGTACAATCCTGACGCTAGCCATGTGATAGAATATGAACCTGTAGAAATTCAGGCAGACCTGTCATTTGTGGAGCAACCGGTTAAAATACTCGACTGGCAAGAGAAAAGCCTTAGAAATAAGTTAGTAAAGTTAGTAAAAGTGCTTTGGAGGAACCCTAAGGTCGAAGAATCGACTTGGGAGTTAGAGTCTGTTATGCGTTCCCGGTATCCTCATATGTACTCTTAGATTCTGGGGATAGAATCCCTTAAGGGGGAGAGGATGTTACAACCGGTATTTTCGTGTAATATTATTTGTGGATTTGGAATAATATTAAAGCCGAATGAAAATATATTCAATGATTGTACGTTTGTGTGAGTGAAAATTTCTGCATTATAAATCTGCTTTATGTAGTATATGATTTTTGAAAGCAAGAATTTATTTAATTTCTTTATTTTTGATTTATAAGGAATATTCTAAACCTTGTAAAAATTTTCTTTTAAAAGGTATTTTGTTCACAAATTTTGAAAATGATTTTATAAAGTCTCAAAAAATCCAAGTTATTTTATGGTATAAATTTTATAATTTTTGAACTTGTGTTTTATTTTATAAAAATAAATCTTTATAAATATAATTAGCAAATTACATAGTTATCCTTGCATGCAAATTTCTTCCATACATTCCAAAAGGGCTAAAGAGTCAATAACCACCCCACTAATTCTTATTTCCTAGCCAAATACCTTCTTTACCCTTGCATGCAAATTGAACCAAGTTCAAGTGGAAGGCTAATCATGTCAATTCCTAATTCCACTCACTTTTGCCAATACAAAAACCATAAAACAAGAAAAGACATGATCATTTTCACTCATCACCCACACCACACTCATTCTTCTCTCCCTCCTCCTCCCTCACTCTCGGCCCTCCCTCTCTCACTCTCGGGTTTAGCCGAGAACCACCCCCTCCCCATTTTTCTTCATTCCTCAACCAAGCTTCCACTCTTTACACAAGTAAATGTTACTTCCCATACCATGATCACTCATATTTCAAAGAGTTTTGAGTAGAAAGTTTAAGTTTAAAGGTTGCATGTAAAGGTTCTAGTGAAACTCAAAATACAACCTTGATTCTTGTGAGTTTAGGGTTGTTTTTGAGAGGACTACAAGGAATGGAGAAGTGGAAAGTCTTGAGAGGGAAACTCTTGATGATTAAATGGCCATTCCCATCCATTTCATTCATCCATGACCATATGGGAGCCGAATGAATGGTCCTTAAGACTATTCTTGTTGCTTAACTTAATTTTTGCATATTTATGTGATAATGACTTAAATTTTGTGGTGAAAATTTGATAAAACTCTTTGCATGCTAAGTGATCATCTAGGTATAGCTTATTCTAGGCTTGCATGTCAATTTTATGATAGAATATATGTAGAAAATGTGTTGTTTTGGTTTGTAAAACCCGAAGACATGCATACATATGGATTTCTCTTAGAATGTTATAAGATTTTGATCATTTGGAAAGATTTTGTTAGTGAGCCTTAATTTCAGTAGGAATAATGTGTTAATTTATGCTTCTTGTTGCATGGTAATAATTCGTGGTTATCTTTTAATAAAAATGCATATCTTGTTGTTTCAAAAATTTAATGATTGGTGAGTTGAGAAATGTGATCTCTTTTGTTTTGCCATAATTGTATCTTAGGTAAGGATGATCTCACCCAAGGTTATTTTGAGAATAAGGGAGTTAGTTCAGTAGATTACCATGTTTAAGTCTTGGTTGAGTATTGGGTTGTTGTTAGTAGAGTTTGTCAAGTCAAAACCTTGGAGAAATGAGAGTTATAGTTTCTGCAGAAAATCAGTTTAGTACCCTGAGGTTTAGAGTGAGTTTTGACCATGTCATTGATGTGCACTTTGAGGCCCAAGCGACCATAAGTTAGTATTGGGAGTATATAAAAGGTTTTAGGTGTTGGTTGGAGGTTTGCATGTCATTTGGTTAGGTGCACAAGTAGAATAACAAAATCTGTCCAGCAGGGAACAGTTTTGTTGCAACTTAGAAATAGGGAGATTTGACCATGTCATGGGTAGGCCCTCATTAGGCCCTGTTGGGCCTTAGTTAGAGGGAGTGTCAGAGAAGTTTTTCCAACCATAGTTCATAGGATATGAGTTAGAACCATGTGTCACAAGTTAATTCAAGTCAGGGCGTTTTCTGCCCAGAAAAACAGGGGAACCTTGGATTTTTAACTTAGGCCCAAGAAGTCCCAAGCCAGGCCCTTGAGCCACATCAAGTTTGTGAGATGCCCTTAGGTCAGGAGAGTCTTAAGAGTGTCTAATGCACTCAAGAAACCATAGTTGTCATTTTGAAATTTGCACCAGTGAGCACTTTCACTTATCACATAGTTTTAGAACACTTAGAAGTGAGTATTAGGTCGACCACCATAGTTGTAAGATAGTATAAGGTCATTAGAGCAAAAGGAACAAGTGAGGGTCAATAGGTTTTGGATAGTTTAGGAAAGGCACATCGAGTTAGGAAGCCAAAATTAGAAGACCTTGTCTAGTTTAACGACCAAGTGACTTAAGTTGTGAGTCGAGATCATCCAAGCCTAGTGTTGCATTATGGTATATATGGTGTTATTTGGTATTAATATATGATATGAGAATATGTGGCTATGTGTGTATAATTGTAATTTAAAGGTGAATATAAATTAAGTGCATATAGGCCTAAGTGCCATCCGTGTTTAATTTCGAGTTGTAAATAGGTTAAGATGGTAAGAATATATTATAATGAGGATTATTATTATTTATGTAGGATCTCGAGACGAGGGAAAACTTTCCATAAAGGTCGAGTGAAGCTCCAGTTGCTCCTACCAGTCAGACCAGACCAGCCTTTCTCAAGGCAAGTGATTCAACTTGACCTTCGTATTTACTGCTAATGGTTCATACATTGCTGCAACTATCCTGAGTCATGTTGTTATATTTGAGTCAAGCGTATCTTATGTTTATCTTTGAATCATATAGAAATGCCATGAACCCTCGAGTACGTATTGCAAGTAGTTCAAAAGTCTTATCATGACAGTATATTAAAGTAATTCGAATGCCATGATAAAATAAATAGTTGTTATAGCACTCGGTTGATCCTCTTGATTTCCATGCTAATGATTCCTAAGTAATGATATCTCATCTTGATATTTGAACCCCTATAGAACCTTACCTTGATACATGAAAGCCAGATATTTATCAAAGTTGTCCCTAATTAATTGATACCCCTCTTTTTTATCCTAAAGCTTGTCAATTTTAATATATCCTGAGCTACAAATCATTTCTTCATACCTTAACACCCTTAGTATTCATGAAGCTTACATTCTTGATGATCCAGCACTTGAACCTTGATGAGAAACCATTGCTTTAAGCCCAATTTGGCACTTCCTTTCATGATATCCAATAGCCTCACTAAATTCCCTTGTCCAAACTTTGATACATGAAAACCATTCAGTTACCCTAATAGAGTTTAGTTTTGTGATTCATGGATCTGAGAGTTAGCACCATTTCCCCGTGTTTCGAGTTGATCTATAATCCTTTGATAAAGATGTTTACTGTAAAAAGAGATTTTGTCATAATTCGGCATCAGTTTTTGAAATAAATAAAATGTGGGTTTTTCAGTCCCAAAGGGGGATAAATGTTTTCTTTGAATGGTGGATCTGGACTGAGACGCGAGTCCTTTCCACACTTATATTAGGCTTAAAAGTTGCCTAGGGATTCCCATTAATGTTTTAGAACGCAGCGAGGTTCGGGATTACTTCGCGGCTGATCACCGGCTGTAATCCGTAGCGTCATAAAATGATTTTGATTAAGATATGATTTTGAAATTGTTTTTATACAAGCAAATGATGCCATCACTCATAGTTTTATCCCTCGTTATCATTAGTTATGTCTTTCCATTGTCATTCTTTGATGAATATCTCGATTTATGTTTTGTATCGTACAATTAGCACTTGTTGAGCATTTGGCTCACTTCTTGCTTTAACCTGATATTACAGCTAGCAGCTATGGTTAGATTCAAGCAGACTGCCCGTAAGACCTGTGATGCTGATGCTTATGTTCGAGCTCAGGTTGAATAAGTGATAGTAGTTTGTGTGAGGACTCGGTATTTATAATCAGTTGTAATAGATGGTAGTGTTGGGCTGTTCCAAACCCTAAACTGTAAGATCTTGGATTTGGTTGTGTTATCTCTTTTAAAATTTTGTAATAGCTATATTTAATTTGCTGTTTAAGTTGGGGGTGTGACAACATTGATGAACATATTGCATTTCTTTCTAGAAGATTTTCTAAGCTCAAGTTCAAGAAGAACTTTGGAGTAGCTAAGCCAAATAGAAACATGGTGGATAAATCAAAATTTAAGTGTTTCAAATGTGGCCCGGCAGGGCACTTTGCCAGTGAGTGTAGAAAGTCAGATTCCAGCAAGAAGAAGTTTGAGCCTGTGGATTATAAACAGAAGTATTTTGAGTTGCTCAAACAAAAGGAAAGAGCTTTTATTACACAAGAAAATGTCTGGGCAGCAGATGGTTTGGATGAGGATGAAGATTTCAGCTAAGTCAATCTAGCCTTAATGGCCAACTCTGATGAAACAGAGACGAGTTCTTCAAGTAATCAGGTAATCACCACTAACCTTGCACATTTATCTAAAGCTGAGTGTAATGATGCAATAAATGACATGTCTACAGAACTATATCATTTGTGTGTTACACTTAAGTCCCTCACTGAGGAAAATGCTAAAATCAAAGAAAACAATTTGTTTTTAAGTGGGAGGAATAATGTGCTAGAGTCTCACTTTATTGAATTTAAAAAATTGAGAATAGAATGTAAGATTGCTAAGGAGGAATTAATTGAGTCCTTGAAGAAAGAAGAAATTTTGAAGAAGCAGCTTGATCGTGAACATGAGGTGATTAAGGCATGGAAATCATCTAGAGATGTCCATGCTCAAATCACCAAAGTTCAAGGTATTGAGTCCTTCTATGATGCAGCCTGAAAAAAGAGTAAAGAGAAGGTGGAATCCAATTTGGTTGAAGGATTGCTAACATATGTAGACTCGACGGATAACGAGAGTCATCTGTCGGATAATCAAGAAGGTTATCCGTCGAGTGACATAAATCCTCATCCGTCGGCTATGAGCAAACCTGTGAGTAAAGCAAAACTTGCCAAGTTATATGAAAAATATGGATCAGTTTCCAAAAACTTTATTTCAGGAGAATCTAATCAAGTGAAGAAGGAGAAGAAAGTGAATGTTGGTCATCTGTCCATCAAGCAATTTAATGACAGACTAGAAAAGATTGAGGTCAAAACAGAGGCTAAAAAGAAAAACAATAGAAATGGGAAAGTAGGGATTAACAAATATAACAACTATACACCTGATAAGTATACTCCAAGAAAAATCTGTATTAGGTGTGGTAGTGTTAATCATTTGTCTGTTAATTGCAAAATTGCCATGCCTACTTCCATGACTGTACCACCTTCTTTTCCCAACATGAGTGCTATGCCTTCTATGACTATGAATGCTATGTCTTCACAGAATATGAATGCACAATTTGCTAATATACCATTTGCACCTAATCCTTATTATGCTGCATTTAGTATGCCTCAAATGCCACTTAGCATACCCTACTGGAATAACATTTTGCAAATAGCATGTCATTTCCTGTTAATCAAAATGTGCATGATAACTCTATTTTAATGAATGGTTTCAAAGGTCCAACTCAGATGACTAAGGATGAATCTGATATTCCTAAGTCAAATGAGATCAAACCTAAGAAACAAAAGAAGAAAGCTAACAAGGCTGGACCCAAGGAAACTTGGGTACCAAAATCAACTTGATTTGTTTTAAATATGTGCAGGGAAACAGAAAGAATCTGTGGTACTTGGATAGTGGTTGTTCAAGACACATGACTGGAGATTTTACCCTGCTCATAGAGTTCAAGGAACAAGCTGGACCAAGTATTACTTTTGGAGATGACAGCAAGGGTTATACTTTGGGATATGACTTGATTTCAAAAGATAATGTCATCATTGAGGAGGTTGCCTTGATGGATGGTCTCAAGCACAATTTATTGAGTATCAGCCAACTTTTTGATAAAGGCAATTCAGTAACCTTCAATACAGAAGCATGTGTTGTGATAAACAAGAGGAGCAACAAAGTGGTTCTCACTGGAGTGAGAAAAGGAAATGTGTAGCTAGCTGAATTCAACTCATCAAATGTAGAATCTGTTACTTGTCTTCTCAGTAAAGCAAGTCAAGATGAAAGTTGGATATGGCACAAGAAGCTATCCCATCTAAATTTCAAGACCATGAATGAGCTTGTAAAGAAAGAATTGGTTAGAGGTATTCCTCAAGTGGAGTTTTCTAAGGATGGACTGTGTGATGCTTGCCAAAAGGGAAAGCAAATCAAAGCATCATTCAGAAAGAAGCTTGATTTAACAATTGAAGAACCTTTGCAAATGCTACACATGGATTTGTTTGGACCAGTCAATGTGTTGTCAATCTCAAGGAAAAGATTTTGCCTAGTAATTGTAGATGATTTCTCAAAGTTCTCTTGGACATATTTCCTAAAGTCTAAAGATGAGGCTAGTGAAATCATCATCAATCACATAAGGCAAGTCAACAATCATCCCGATTTCAAAGTTAGAAGAATCAGGATTGACAATGGAACTGAGTTCAAGAATTCTATCATAAGAGCATTTTATGAAGAGAATGGGATTATGCATGAGTTTTCAGCAGCAAGAACTCCACAATAAAATGGAGTAGTAGAAAGGAAGAATAGATCACTTATTGAAGCTGCAAGGACAATGCTTGAAGAATCAAAGTTACCAACATACTTCTGGGATGAAGCTGTAGATACTGCATGCTACACTCAGAACATTTTTTTGGTTAATCAAGCAAAATGCATGACTCCCTACCAATTATTCAAGAACAAGAAGCCAACTCTAAATTTTCTTCATGTCTTTGGCTACAAATGTTATATCTTGAGAAATTAAACTGATCAAAATGGGAAGTTTGATGCTAAAGCAGATGAAAGAATTTTTGTTGGATATGCTGTTGGTAAAGCATACAGAGTCTACAATTTGAGAACCAACATTCTTATGGAATCAGGAGACAGTCAGCTTCATCCCTCGGAACTCAAAATACACCATCCGTCGGGACATCAAAAGAAGCTGAAAGTTAGAATAGATCACTCACAGAAAGTTCCCCTTTCTAAAATAATAGATTCAGAAACTCAGGGGGAGTTTCTAATAATCAAAACTCAATCACACATCAAGACAACAATGAGGCCTCTTCATCTAGAGCTAATCTACCTCAACAAAGAAAATGGACAAAGGATCACCCCTTTGAGCTCATCATTGGTGATGTATCTTCTAGATTTCAAACAAGGAGAGCAACTCAAGAAGAATGTCTATATAGCAGTTTCCTATCTAAGGAAGAACCAAAAAAGGTAGAAGAAGCTTTATTGGATCCTGATTGGATTTTAGCTATGCAGGAGGAGCTAAACCAATTTGAAAGGAACAATGTATGGAAGCTGGTACTCAAGCCTAAAGGAAAGAATCCAATAGACACCAAATGGTTATTCAGAAAGAAGATGGATAAAAATGGCATAGTAGTCAGGAACAAAGCTAGATTGGTTGCTAAGGGCTATTGTCAACAAGAAGGAATAGATTTTGATGAAACCTTTGCTCCTGTTGCAAGACTTGAAGCCATCAGAATCTTCTTAGCCTATGCAGCCCATGCCAATTTCAAGGTCTATCAAATGGATGTCAAGAGTGCTTTTCTAAATGAAGATTTGGAGGAGGAAGTCTATGTCAGTCAGCCTCCTGGTTTTGAAGACCCAAGTCTACCTGATCATGTATACTATCTTTTGAAAGCACTCTATGGATTGAAGCAAGCACCTAGAGCTTGGTATGACATTTTGTCAAAGTTTCTTTTAGAGAATCACTTCACTAGAGGTACTGTAGACAAAACTTTATTCTTTAGAAATGTTAATGGCTCTAGCTTACTTGTTCAAATTTATGTAGATGACATTATTTTTGGCTCTACAGATGAAAAAGTTTGCAAAAAGTTTGCCAAATTGATTCAAAGTAAGTATGAAATGAGCATAATGGGAGAACTAACTTACTTTCTTGGTTTGCAAGTTAAGCAAGTTAGTGATGGAATATTCATTAGTCAAACTAAATACATTTATAATCTTTTAAAGAAGTTTGAACTAATGGATTGCACATCTGCAAAAATTCCCATGGCCACTACAACTAAACTTGAATTAAACACTACTGAAAAGTCTGTGAACATTTCAAGTTATAGAGGCATGGTTGGCTCACTTCTATACTTAACAGCTAGTAGGCCAAATATAATATTTTCTACATGTCTCTGTGCTAGATTTCAGGTTGACCCTAGAGAATCTCATTTAATTGCTATTAAGAGCATTTTCAGATATCTCAAAGGTACACCAAAACTTGGCATTTGGTACCCTAGAGATTCTGGTTTTGATCTAACTAGTTATTCAAATACAGATTATGCAGGTTGTAGAATTGATAGAAAAATTACAACAGGAACCTGTCAATTTCTAGGAAACAAGCTTGTGTCCTGGTTCAGTAAATAGCAAAATTCAGTTTCTACTTCTACAGTAGAACCTTAATATATTGCTGCTGGCAGTTGCTGTGCATAGATTTTGTGGATGAAAAACCAGTTGATAGACTATGGTCTGCAAGTGGAAAGAATTCCTATTTTTTGTGACAACACAAGTACTATTGCCATCACTGAGAATCCAGTACAACATTCAAGAACAAAGCACAAAGACATCAAGTACAACTTCATAAGGGAACATGTAATGAATGGTATTGTGGAACTACATTTTTCTCCAAGTGAAAAACAACTTGCAGAATTATTTACCAAGCCACTGGATGAATCCACCTTTCCAAGGTTGGTAAGTGAGTTAGGCATGATTAATTACTCTTGAATCTTTTCAGATATTTTGCAAGTTGTAATGCAGCCAGAAATTTAATTGATTTTTCAATCCTGGATGAAATTTTGGCTAAGTCAAAATTTACATCTCGACGGATGATCATTATCCATCGAGTTCGATCATCCATCGGAATACATTTGTTAATAAAGTCAATTATTTTTCTGGATTTTTTTTAACTCGACTGATAACTGTTTATCCTCATCCGTCGAATTGTCTCAATCCTAGCCGTTAATTTTCTGAACATTATCCATCGAGTATACTTACAGTTTGTAAGCATAACACGACGGATAATAGAAGGAATTTTTACAGTTAATTTTTTTAACGACTATTTTAGGCAATTTTTATTGGTCACTTTATTTTACTTTATTATTTTTGACAGTTTTTCTTTGAGGATATAAAAGCAGAATTCATTTTCATTTCTTTTCTTTTATCAATCTCAATTCATCTGCTCTAACTTCTTTCTTTCTCAAAAGCAATTACCCTCTCTCTGCAATTTTTACTCTCTGACAATGGCACCAGTCGTCAAAATCATGTCTCAAACTGGCTTTATCTATGAGAAGAACAATTTCACGGCTCTAGTGAACAAGGGGATTCAACAATCTGGCGCCTACCATAAAATGATGGATTTTGTGCAAGGCTGTAAGCTCAAATGTGCCATGCTAGAGTCTCCCACTATTTACTATGAGGTTGTGGAGGAAATGTGGACAACCGCAGTGTACAACTCAACTGACAAGACCATCACTTTCACTATTAAAGGTAAGGATTTCTGTATTAATAGTGACATTATTAAAGCAAGCTCTAAGATTCCTGATAATACTGTCACTACTCCACACACAGACACTGATATTGTTAACATGTTAAACTCCATGGGTTATGCACTCTCCACCTCTAAATTAAGTGAAATTAGGAGATTGGGTCTTAGGAAAGAATGGAGTTTTCTGTGTGATGTAGTTACTAAAGTATTTTCTGGAAAAATTAGCAATTTTGATTCTGTTAATATCTTCATGCTTAACATGCATTACATGCTAGTAACTGATAAATACTTCAATTTTAGTGATCTATTCTTGTTTGAGTTGGGGTTTAAGTTAGGAGAGCTTAATAAGAGGGGTAAGAGTGTTTATTATGCTAGATTTTTCATGATGCTTTCTAACCACCTCTCTGAGGACATTGTACTTGAGAACCCAACCAATAAGTTAAACTGTTAGGTTTAAGAGAGAAGAATTATTTTAGATCTCAATAGAGAAGATCACCACAAAGAGGTGCCACTCTTTTACTTTCCAGCAATGGAGGCATCTCAGGTAAGTGAGGTAATTTCAACTATCCCTACTTTTCCAACCTCAAACACTTCTTTGCTTTTTAGTGTAGCAGTGGCATCTATGTCAATGACCAGACAGATGCCTACCCAAGCTACCAAAACCAATGTTTCAAAACCAAAGAAAAGAAAGCACATCTGGTGTCTCTCAAAAGATGCCAGTTGTAAAATCCACTAAACACAAAGAGGGGTGTGAAGGTGGGAAAGACAGGTGAGGGACAGGGTGAAAATCAAAGAAGCCCTAATGATAAGGATGGTGAGCATAGTGTACCCAAACCAAGCCACACCACAGTTTCCCAACAAACTGTGGTTGTTAATAAGGATAAAAGCTCAAATCTAAGTTTCATCCTCCCAAAAGGATGTAACTATTGAAACAAGCTCTCAACCAGGAGCACAGAACAAAAGGCGTAGTGTTATGGATAAAAAACCAAGGTTATTACTTGCTGTATTTAATACTAAGATTCGGGAGCTCAAGGCCTTTAATGGCTGCTCTCGTACTTCGTGACTCAATCTGCCTTTACGAGATGCCTACGTATCTCTGTGAATTAGAGAATCAAGCCAAAAAATGTAGTCCTGATTGGTGGGGGTGAGACCCCTTATATAGGTGTTGGGAGTCCTTGAATTGGACTTGGTATAGGAGACTTGGTGGGCAAGTCTCATAATTAGAATGGACTTTGGAGTCCTAGGTAGTAGGAAACTGATTCCTTATCCTTTTAGGTCCCCTTGAGGCTAATCTCCAAGGATTTATATCCTTATCGGGACTCTTTTCAACATCTGATTTATCCCTTATTAATTAATTACGGATTTAATTAATAATCAGGGCTTTTGGGCCTTTTTTATTCCATCAGGCCGGATCTGGTCTATCAGGCTTAACCTTTCTGGTCTGAGTATCATATATCTTTTTATTGGGCCTAGCAGCCCACAGTTTATACAATTAATGCAGTATTTAATTATACAATCATAATTTATTTATCCCTATCATTTGCCCCCCAACTTTTGGGAAACATTGATTAGGTTTCGCAGAAGTTAAGTCTATTTGTTCCCTTACAGGGTTTCATTTTTTCGTAAAGTGTGGAGCGACCTACACATTTACAATGAATTTTTCCTTTTATTCAGGAATTATCTTAATTTCCAAGAATTTTTCCCTTATTTCCGGGATTTTTCCCTTATTTTCTGGATTTTTCCCTAATTTTCTGGGATTTTTCCCTAATTTTCTGGAATTTTTCCCAAATTTTCTGGGATTTTCCCTAATTTTCTGGGATTTTCCCCTAATTATCTGGGATTTTCCCTAATTTTCTGGGATTTTCTGGGATTTTTCCTTATTTTCTGGGATTTTCTGGGATTTTTCCTTATTTTCTGGAATTTTCCCTAATTTTCTGGGATTTTTCCTTATTTTCTGGAATTTTCCCTATTTTCTGGATTCTTCAAATTTCCAGCCCTTTTTTCGACCAGGATCCTAGTCGAAATTTCGACCTGGATCCTAGTCGAAAATAGGGGCCAGCCTTGTCATCCTGGTCGAAAGAATTCGATTAGGATCCACGACCTGGAATTCGACCAGGACCCTAGTCGAATTTTCGACCTGGATCTAGGACCTGGAATTCGACCAGGATCCTAGTCGAAAATTCGACCTGGATCGAGGTCGAAAATTCCACCCCTTTTTTTTTTTTAGCTTTTTGTCATGAGCCTATCGACTAGGATTTTGACTAGGATTCTAGTCGATATTTCGACCTGAATCCTGTTCGAAAATTCCTTGATTTTCTTGTTTCCTGGTCGAAGGTTTTCGACTAGGATCCACGACCTGGAATTCGACCAGGATCCTAGTCGAACTTCGACCTGGGTTTTTAATCCCCATTTTTTGAAAGATGCTTGGTTTATTCGACCTCATTCCTGGTCGAAGCTTCGACCTCAATTCAGTCCCGTTATTCCAGCTATTTTCGGGTGTCTGCTCGAAAGATTTCGGGCAGGATTCCCAACCTGGAATTCGACCTGGATTCTGGTCTTTTTTACCCGTTATTTTCGGGTGTCTGCTCAGAAGATTTCGGGCAGGATTCACGACCTGGAATTCGACCTGGATTCTGGTCTTTTTTACCCGTTATTTTCGGGTGTCTGCTCGAAAGATTTCGGGCAGGATTCACGACCTGGATTTCGACCTGGTTCCTGGTCTTTCACTAGCCTTCTTTATTTAGCTTTAATTTAGGGTATTGTATTTTCCAAATCCTAATTGGATTTGGGCCTGGCCTTTTTTGTTGGGCCTTATTAAAATTTTCTGAGCCTCTATTATTGGGCTTTTCAAATCTCATTGGGCCTCTTTTATTGGGCCTTTTCAAATCTTATTGGGCCTCTTTTATTTGGGCTTTATCAAATATTGTTGGGCCTCTTTATTGGGCTTTATCAAATATTGTTGGGCTTAACACACCCTGTTTAGAATGCCCTAGAATTCCTAGGTATATTCTGGAATGTTCTTTTTTCTGGGCCTCTTCTTATGGGCCTTTGTTCTTAATGGGCTTTTCGTCCCTTCAACTTCTTTTTCCTCCTATATAAAGGAATGAGGAAAGGCTATTACTCCTCACTTTCTCATTTCTTAGTTTTCTTCTTTATCCTCCTGCTAAGATTATCAGAGCAATAACAGCAAGTCAGAGCTCAAAGCCTTTTTCAGGAGTGCTTCTTTAGGTAAGATTCCTCCCTTTGCTTTTCGTTTCTATTTTTCCATTGTGTGCCATTTTAAGATAGCCTATTTACGTGCCTCATACTTTTTTCAGATGGCTGAAAAAAGAATGACTCGTTTGGCCAAAATGAACGTGGCTAGAAAGTCCAATGATTTTCCTATTCGATCGAGGTGTACTTCCTTAATCGACATGATCAACACTCGAGGGGATGAGTATCCGTCTGATGCGCATCTGGATGCGCACGATCATATCAGTGCTTTACGGGATCCCAAGGAGCTGGAAAAGTTGAGCAGCTGCTTCAAAATCAAGGAGCCTTTTAAGCTGGTTCTTGCGGGTCCGGCCGACAGGGCCTGTCAGTGGAAGAAGGACGCGCTATGCGTCTATAGGGATACTCTGAGGGCAGGTATTAGACTCCCTTTTCATCCATTCATTCCTTTGCTACTGGCTGATGTGGGCATCAGCCCTTGCCAACTTGCCCCTAATTCCTGGAGGTTGATTATGTGCTATCTGTCGCAATGCGCCAAGCACAACGTCCCCACATCTGTTGCTGTCTTCAGAAAGATTTTTCAGTTCAAAAACAGCCCTGATAAAAGTCCGGGTTGGGTTTCTATCAACCAGCGCCCCACTATCCCCCATATCGTGAATGGGAAGTCCATCCCTGACAACAACTTGGGGTGGAAGAAAGATTTTTTGTTTGTTATTTGGGAAGGTGGAGATTGGGGCTCCCTGTTTCGATCATCCTTTGGGCTGGCCGTAGACGGGAGCCCGAATGACATAACTTTGTCTGAGGAGGAGGCTAGAGGTTTCAACCTCCTTACGCAAGACAACGGCACTTCCCATTATTGGGACCTTATCCGGGAGACCGTCCTGGTAGAATGCGGCCTTTCGCCCGTTAATAAGAAAAGTAAGTTCCCTTTCTTATCTCCTTTATTTCTTGCACTTTTATTTCATTGATTTTCAACTGACTTTGTTTGTTGCAGTGGCTGAGAAGATTGAGGAGGCTACCAAGCCGAAGGACCTGGAGACAACCAGGATGAAGAGGGCCGGGAAGATCTTTAAGGACCCTCGACTGGGTGACCGCTTCCCGGAGTTCCTTCTTCAGGCAACGGAGCCAGATGAGGAAGGCCCCAGCCAAGTTCTGCGCACCAAGCAGAGGCCAGGTGCCTATTTTCAACCTGCTTGGGGGATCCGGGGCAAGGACTCAATTGTGGGCAGCACGACCCTGTCCAAGGAATGGTCTAAGCATTCCATTTCCCCGGTGGATTATCAAGATTTTGTCCTTCAACAGGACTTAGAGGGGAATGAGCTGTTTGGAGCCCAAGCTCTGGCGACGGTACGTACTTTACTTATGCTTTTTACAATTCTCTTTTCTTTCTTTTCTAAACCTTTGCTGTTTTCTCTTGCAGGCTAACACCCATTTTCAAGGGGCAATTCACCAAGCCAAGGCTTGGAAGGTTGGCCTGGAAGATGCCAACAAGAAGTTGGAGGAGGCCAATCAAAAAATTGAGGCCCTTGAAGCTCAATTGGCCTCTTCCACTTCTGACCTGGAGACGGCCCGGGCTGAAAATGTCATCTTGAAGGCGCAGAAGGAAAAAGCCTTTGATGGCTGGATGGACACTCAAGAATTCAAAGACTTGATGGTGGAGCATGACGCCCTTCTTCATCCGGTTAGCTATAAGGAAGGCTGGGACGCTGCTGTGGAGGCCATCCAGGATGAGTTTCCTGAGGTCCTTGAGCAGTCGCCCTTTCCTTGCCCAGTGCGGGTTCCAGAGCTTGGAGGTGTTACTGAAAAGCTTGCTGGCATGATCAAGGATGGAGAGGAGGAAGATTCCTCCGAGGAGGAATTCGAGCCTGTCGCTAAGAAGGCCAGGGTTGAAGAATCTCCCAAAGCAGCGCCTCAACAGCCATCATCTCCTGCTGAGGGAACTTCTACAGGGACTTCGGAGGGGACGACCGAGACGTCCGAAGAAACGACTGAAACTTCCGAAGAGACTTCGGATAGTGGTTCTGAGGAATCTCAGCCTTCCAAGGCCTAGCTTTTTATATATCTTCTTTTTGAACTTTATTTATATCAGAACTTGTTACCCTTCGGGGTTATGTTTTATACGTTGCTTTTCTTGCCTTTTTCTGTTTTAACTTTACAATCTTAATATGCATTTGAACCTTAAACATCCTTGGATTGAAATAATTTCAAGCTCTTTAACATGAAGTCTGGTTTTTCAAAACCTTACACAGCATGGGTTCGACCCTAATCAATAATATCTAAACATTGTGAATTCTACTAAAATTCTACGCAAGCAAAGCTTCCAGGTGCTTTTAAACCTATTTGTCACAATGACAAGTGAGAATCGTACTTAGCCTATCTTACACGTAGTAAACCTTCAGGTTTTTGGCATGCCAGGTCCTCGGGACTTCAAAACCATCCATAGTTTCCAGCTTGTAGGTTCCTCTACCCTGAAAGCTCTTGACTCTGTACGGCCCTTCCCAATTTGGGGCGAGCTTTCCTTTCTGTCCAACACCAGAAGCCTCTATTTTTCTCAAAACTAGATCACCTTGTTTAAAAAACCTCTCTTTAACCCTTAAGTTGTAGTAGAATGAAGCTTTTTTCTGATATTCTACTACCTTTGCATGTGCTTTATCTCGCACTTTATCGATTAAATCCAGGGCTAACTTCTGCCCTTCTTCATTTTCTTTTTCATCAAAAGCCTGAATCCTTAGAGAGGAATGTGATATCTCCACGGGAACTACTGCTTCTGCCCCATATGCCAACATGAAAGGAGTTGCATCTGTCGTGACTCTACAGGTAGTTCTATAGGCCCATAATATGGGAAGTATCTCATCCACCCAATTATTTCTTGACTTTTCGATCCTCTTCTTTAGTCCATCCAGGATTATCCGATTTGCTACCTCCGCTTGCCCATTGGCTTGCGGGTGAGCCACAGAGGTGAACCGTAACTCAATTTCATTTTCTTCGCAATACTTCTTGAATTCCTCGTTGTTGAATTGTGTTCCATTGTCAGTGACGAGGATACGGGGAATTCCATATCGGCACATAATGTTTTCCTACAGGAATTGTGCAACATGCTTAGTTGTGATTTTGGCCAAAGGTTTGGCTTCGATCCACTTGGTGAAATAATCAATGGCTACAATCAGAAACTTCCTTTGTGCTGTGGCCATAGGAAAAGGCCCTAGAATATCCATCCCCCACATAGCAAAGGGAATAGGTGAGTTGATAGAGGTCAGCATCTCGGGGGGTTGTCTGGCGACTGGTGCATGCTTTTGACAGCGATCACACTTCTTTACATATTCTTTGGCATCAGCCATCATTTCTGGCCAATAGAAGCCTAAACGGGTTATCTTATGAGCCAAGGCCCTGCCCCCCAAGTGTTGCCCACAAATACCTTCATGCACTTCCTCAAGAGCTAAGCGTGCCTCATCGGGCCTGAGACACCTCAAGTAAGGAACCACGAAAGATCTTTTATATAGAATCCTATCTATCAAAGAGTACCTTAGTGCTCGAACAGTTAACTTCCGTGCCTCAACTGCATCGCTTGGCAACCAACCGGTCTGAATGTGAGCCTTGATGGGATCAATCCATGACGTCCCCAAGCCTACGGGAGCCACAAGCTTAACATCTATGCTTCGTGTCTTCAAAACATGGAAGTACACACTTCCTGAACTTTCTTCAATCTCAGATGAAGCAAACTTTGATAGTGCATCTGCTTTAGCATTTTCTTCCCTTGGAATGTGTTCAACATGGCATTCATTAAATTGGGTCATCACAGCCCTTACTAGGCGAACATACTTAGCCATCGTATCATCCCTTGCCTCAAATTCTCCCTTTACCTGGGATATGATCAGCTTCGAGTCTCCACGAACCTTTAAGTTTTTGACTCTAAGTGTCCCAGCTAGACCAAGGCCAGCAATCAGGGCTTCATACTCTGCCTCATTGTTTGTGGTTGGGAAGTCTAGCTTCATGGCATACTCAATTAAAAATCCATCAGGGCTTTGCAAAACCAACCCTGCTCCACTGGAATTTGTTTTTGATGCTCCATCAAAATAGAGAACCCAATATTCTTTCTCCTTGTCCCCATTGTCGACTCCCTTGTCTTGAGGTATGGTATCTTCCTGCCCCCCGACTTCTTGGTTGGGTATGGTACATTCCACCATGAAGTCAGCTAGTGCCTGGGCTTTTATGAGATCGAACTCTCCCAACTCTATTGCCCACTTAATCAGTCTCCCACTTGCCTTGGGACTGTGAATGATATTTCTCAGTGGCTGATTTGTTAGCACTTCAATTTGGTGAGCTTGAAAATAAGGACGCAGCTTTCTTGAAGCCATTACCAAGGCTAAAACGAATTTCTCAATGGCTGAATAATTCAACTCAGCACCATGCAAAATTTTGCTGACATAGTATACGGGTTTCTGGACTTTCAGTTCCTCCTTAACCAACACGGCACTCAAGGCGCTCTCTGAAACAGCCAAGTACAAGAATAAAACTTCATTCAGAACTGGCTTGGCCAACAACAGGGCCTGGCCCATATACTTCTTTAACTCTTCAAATGCCTTCTGATTCTCCTCACTCCATACAAAGTCTTTGATGTTCTTCAGTGACTTGAAAAATGATAAGCACTTGTCTCCTGACTTGGAGATGAATCGTCCTAACGCAGCAACCCTTCCTGTGAGCTTCTGAACATCCTTGATAGTTTTGGGGGGTTCCATGTCCAGGATTGCCTTTATTTTATCGGGATTTGCCTCAATTCCCCTCTTTGAGACCATCAATCCCAAGAATTTTCCAGATCCTACTCCGAAAGCACACTTCGTCGGATTCAACATCATCTTGTGGTACCTCAGGACCTCAAAAGCTTCCCTTAAATGGGCTATATGATCAGTCTTTACTAGACTCTTGACTAACATGTCATCAACATAGACTTCCATAGTCTTACCAATAAGATCCTTAAAAATTCTATTCACCAACCTTTGATAGGTGGCTCCTGCATTCTTGAGACCAAACGCCATAACAAGATAACAATAGACACCAAAGTCAGTGATAAATGATACCTTTGGAATATCATCCTTATGCATTTTGATCTGGTTGTATCCGCTAAACCCATCCATGAAACTCAGCATCTCATGTTCAGCGGTGGCATCAATCAAAGTATCAATTCTAGGCAGCGGAAAACAGTCTTTGGGGCATGCATCATTCAGATCGGTGAAGTCTATACACATCCTCCACTTTCCATTAGCCTTCTTCACCATTACAGGGTTTGCTAACCACTCCGAAAATTGAATCTCCTCAATGAAACCAGCCTCTAAGAGCTTTTCCACTTCCTGCTTTATAGCCTCTTGTCTTTCCGGGGCAAAATTTCTTTTCTTTTGTTTCACTGTCTTTCGGCTTGGATCTACGTTTAGCTTGTAAGTAATTAACTCCGGGTCTATGCCTGGCATATCAGCTGCTGACCATGCAAACACATCACTATTTTCTTGCAAAAATTTCACTAACTTCCCTCTAAGGGGCTCCTCTAATGTGGCTCCAATGAAAGTCGTCCTCTCAGGATTCTCGGGGTCTAAAGGAACCGAGACCAATTCTTCTGCTGGCCTTCCTCTATTCTCATCATTTTCTCGAACATCCATATCTTCAATAGGAAGAACCTGCCCCCCGACTCCATCTGCCCTCAAAGAGGCCACATAACAGCTTCTAGCCATTTTTTGATCTCCTCTTTCTTCTCCAATCCCGTTTCGGGTGGGAAACTTCATGACTGAATGGTAGGAAGAGGGGACTGCCTTGAAGGCATGTATCCCCGTTCTCCCCATGATAGCATTATAAGTCGAACTAGCCTTTACCACCACGAAATCCAGCATCTGCGTTGCTTGCCTTGGCTCCGTACCTATGGTGGTTGGCAATTTGATTATCCCTTCCACAGGACATTCTACTCCAGCAAATCCATATATCGGCATGTCGGTTGGTGTTAACTGGGAGTCATTATACCCCATCCTTAGAAAGGTGTCATGGAGCAAGATATCCACAGAAGCACCATTATCCACAAGGACCCTCTTAATCGGGCTATTTCCTATTATTGGTGTTATGACCAGCGGGTCGTCATGGGGAAACTTCATACCCTCTAGGTCGGAATCATCAAAAGCCAATGTTACTTCTGTCCTGGCCCTCTTCGAGGCTTCTCCAACAATATGCATAACCTCTCTAGTATATGCCTTTCTGGAATTTTTGGACAATCCAGCAGCAGTTGGACCTCCAAAGATCGTGTTTATCACAGGCCCTCGAGGTCTCGGCCCTCCATAAATGGTGTTTATAACTGGTCCTCTAGGCTGGGGGTTTCAACCCTGATCGTCTTGGTCCCTCCTACAATCTTCAAAGTTCTTCCTTCCATTATTATTTCTGTCCCCTCCATCTCCAGTATACTTGCTCAATCTTCCTTTTCGAATCAAAAACTCAATTTCATCTTTCAATTGCCTACATTCATCGGTGTCATGGCCAACATCTTTGTGAAACCTGCAATACTTGCCCTTATCTAGCTTGGCGGGATCAGCCTTCAAGGGCTTAGGCCAGCGAATATCTCTGTCTTTCTCAATCTCCATCAAAATCTGACTTCTGGGAGCATTCAGCTTAGCGTATTCAGTGAACTTTTGCCCAGGTCCTCCCTTCTTGGGGGTTGAATCAGGGTTTTGTTCGGTTCTAGGATATTTGTCCTTAGCAATATACTCCAAATCAGCTTTTCGTTTCTTGCCTTCAGTGGGCTCATTACTTACTACGGTCTTCCTCATACTTTCTTCAACCTTGATATACTTCCCTGCCCTCTCTTGGAGCTGCAACATGCTCTCAGGGGGTCGTTTGGCCAAAGACATCTTGAAAAACTCATCCCTAGTTCCTTGTTGCAGTGCTATCATGGCTACCTTATCATCAAGGTCTGGGACTTTTAAAGCCTCCTTTGTAAAACGATTCAGGTAATCTCTTAAGGATTCCTTAGCTCCCTGCACAAGACTCATAAGAGATGCTGAACTTTTCTCATGGACTCTTCCACTGATGAATTGCTTAATAAAAGCCTGACTTAATTCTCTGAATGATCCAATAGAATTTGGGGGTAGGCGACTGTACCATCTTTGAGCCATACCCGACAGGGTTTGAGGGAAGGCCCGACATTTTATAGCATCATTCACGGGTTGCAGCAGCAGTGCATTAGAGAATGTCCTAACATGATTAGCGGGGTCTCCCGTGCCATCATAGGCTTTGATAGTGGACATCTTGAATTTCCTTGAGATATGGGCATTCATTATCTCTTCTGTGAAGGGTGGAGTTGGATCATCAGGATCTCCAAGGGGAAGGAGATTGCTTGGATCAGTTCTTGGGACAAGCAGCCCTTCTTCTTACCGGACCATCCAGGTCTATGATAGGAGGAGAATTTCTCCCCCTAGGAGGTATGTGGGGTCTGGTGGCTTGGTGAGCCTCCAAATCACGCCCCAGCCTTTGGATTTCAGCCTCATGAGCCCTGATCTTTTCCTGCACTTCTTGGGGATTCGCCCCTGGGGTGCTTTGGGGGCGTTGCCTTCCATCGGCCATTGGCTCTTTTCCAGGACGCCTCCTTCTCGGGGCCACTTCATCATCCGAAGATTCGAGTCTCTCTCAGTGTATGGACCAGAAAATTCCCGATCCTCAGGGATAGGATCCAAGCCTCGTATATAGGGGGGCGACCGTCCTCGTGCTTCGCTTCGCCCAGCATATCCGCTTCCTCCAACCTCAGGGTGAAGGGGCATCCCATAAGGGGGGTTAGTAGTAACAATAGTTGAATATTCATACCCGACGGGTCGAGAATTCACAGGTATATGTATTTGTTGAACTTGAGGATTCGTACCTTGAATAGTCGGGGGAGTTGTCCCTTGTGGCTGAGGATGAGTTGCCCCTGTCTGGGCTTCCCCCTGAGTAGATGCATAAGTTGAATGGGGAGGAACCTCCACGGTTGATGAAATCACCTGGGTTGTCTCTAATGGTGTTCCTTCCTCTAGAGCTCCAATTGTTCTCCGTGTTCTCGCCATGATTGTTGTTGTTTCCCACAGACGGCGCCAAATGTTATGGATAAAAAACCAAGGTTATTACTTGTTGTATTTAATACTAAGATTCGGGAGCTCAAGGGCTTTAATGGATGCTCTCGTACTTCGTGACTCAATCTGCCTTTACGAGATGCCTACGTATCTCTGTGAATTAGAGAATCAAGCCAAAAACGTAGTTCCTGATTGGTGGGGGTGAGACCCCTTATATAGATGTTGGGAGTCCTTGAATTGGACTTGGTATAGGAGACTTGGTGGGCAAGTCTCATAATTAGAATGGACTTTGGAGTCCTAGGTAGTAGGAAACTGATTCCTTATCCTTTTAGGTCCCCTTGAGGCTAATCTCCAAGGATTTATATCCTTATCGGGACTCTTTTCAACATCTGATTTGTCCCTTATTAATTAATTATGGAATTTAATTAATAATCAGGGCTTTTGGGCCTTTTGTATTCCATCAGGCCGGATCTGGTCCTATCAGGCTTAACCTTTCTGGTCTGAGTATCATATACCTTTTTATTGGACCTAGCAGCCCACAGTTTGTACAATTAATGCAGTATTTAATTATACAAACATAATTTATTTATCCCTATCAACGATTACAAACCGAACCAAAAATATTAACAATCCCGAGATATTTACAAGTTATGAGTTTAGAACAGCCCTTCTAACTAATACCACAATTACATACTGGCGGATATTGCGTATATATATTCTACCTGCACCTTCAAATAGTCTTCACCCGGCCTACCGGTTGTCTTACGGGTGGTCTGCTTGGTACAAACCATGATTGCTAGCTGTAGAAAAAGGTTAAATATAAGAAAATGAGCTAAAACGCTCAGCAACTACTAATAGTTCTACTATACAAGGCATTATCTCAAAATCACAGGTTCATGAATCAAGGGGTTATAGATGCTTGTAAAAATTGTAATAAGAAACATGAAGTTACAATAAAAGGACATGGTAGAATCATAGCAATCGAAACATGGCATATGAAATCATGGCATTGTGGCAACATGTTATAATATAAAGGCATGGTAGAATTATAATGACTGAAACATGGCATATGGTATCATGGCATCAGGCAATCATGTTATAAATATAAAGGTATGATAGAATCATAACGACCGAAATATGGCATATGGTATCATGGCATCAGGAAATCATGTTATAAATATCAAATCATCAAATCATTTAGGACGCTACGGATTACAGCCGGTGATCAGCCGCAAAGTAATCCCGAACCGCGCTAGGTTCTCAAATATAATGGGATCCCTAGGCTATATGTGAACCTATCAATAAGTATGAAAATGACTTGCATTTAGTTCAATCCACTAAGTGAAGAAAACATTTATTTTATTTTTAATGTTTTATAACATGGATGCCGGGAAAGATTTGGTATCATTTTAATGGAATTGTAACAAGAGAATTCAAGTTCACTAATAAGGTTCATTTTAGGGAATTTGGTAGAGAGTTTAGTATTCACAGTCTAATGGAAAAGAATTGTTTTGAAGGTAAGGTACTAACAAGATTAAGAGTTATTAACGGAAGTATTCGAATTAAGTAATGACATGGTGATTATTATAACTTAAGCATTCACGAAAAAGCATATAGACTTGCAACAATTATAAGCATAAGGAGGTAGTAACTTGCCTTCCAACAGTTCTAAGATTATTCGATCTTGACGGCACGAATCTTCCCCTTCGCTTCGGAACCTACACATTTTATTAACCTCATTATTATTCACCCTTAAACACCTTATAAACCTATAAACTCCCAGACAAACTTTTACTCTTATCATAACTACTATTACACAAGAAGTAATAATTACAAGAATACACATAACTTAATCATATGCAATTCAAGTAATCCACATAGTCACATAATCACATAATGGCATGGCATATACTACTAGTTATTTATAATATAATATCATCTAAATACCTAAAAACATAAGCAAGTAACACATAAGAACTATTACGGACCTTAACTTAAACCTAAAGATGACGTGAAGCACTCGGACTCTTCACCTCTAAGTCCCAAATACAACGTATACCACTAAAGTTTTCCTAAGACCACTCGAAGGGTGCTCTCGGGTGCCTTGATGGAAATGGGATGTCTCCACCTTGGGCCTTCACTCCAAACCACTTCCTACAGGTTGTTAAGACTCTAAACGAACTTCTAAAGTGGGTGACACTCAAAGGCCTCACTCCTATAGGCTTACAAAAATTAATACTCACACTAAGGTTCCTGCTAGCACCAGTTTGTACGTCCTGTGTTCCTTGGCCAAAATCTCAACTTCTACATGAGGCCTTCTAACAAAACCAATTCCCATGGATTCTTAAGACCTAAGCCTAACTCTCAGACTTGGTTTTATGCCAAGGCCTCACATAGGTTTTTCTAGGCCTTTTCTCAAAGTTGACACTTGTCCAGCTTCCCTCCAATTCACTCTGCCCTGTTTTCACTCACATAAAACTCACTTTTCTCACTCAATTCTTAATAATAATGGTTTGTTAAACTTCCTAAGGATATATTCTACTTATTTAAGCCAAGGGCCCATGAATTCCTACCTCATGGCATGGTTATAATCGACCAAACTTCAAGCTTATGCAGTCCTGCCCTATTCTGAGTTACTCTCGGAAATGTGTGTGTGCACCTACCTAATTGCTAGTTTTTCAACGAATCAAAGCCACTAGACTCAAGTACAACTCAATTCCTAACTCCAGTAAACTCGGGCCTAGCAAGGCCTTACCAAAACTCACCTAAAACAGCCTATACTTACGGTGAAAAATTCTGCTACATAGTGCCTCCTTCCACCTTAACTCCCATTTTAACACCAAAACCAACAATCAAGATAACAAATCTAACTTAAAATGTAAACAACCCTATTGAGTATCATTTTATGGAAAAATATGAGCATAAACCTAGCCATATAAGCTATTTACCGAGGCAAAAACAGAGAGCATAGCAGAGCAAATTTACATTTTGGATTTTTAAGCCAAATTTCGAACTAAACATACATGGTATCAACTTGATGGCTACTAGATTTTATCATGACTTATCAAGGCACATAGCATACTAGCATTTTTGAGCATAAACCGTGGCATGCATTGCACAAAAACTCAAATTTAAGTCATAGTGCACATTTATCCGAAATACTACTTATTCTACAACATGCAAGTATAAACTTCAACTTTTAACGTAAAAATCATGGCATGCAAGGATGGAAACTTTGTAAAATACATCTGATAATATCACAAGTTCTTTAAAAGTCACATACAAAGTCTCTTTCTTCTTGAAAACAAACAAAACTATCACACAAACAACAAAATCCATTCGGCTCCTTGGGAGTCATTGCCGAATGCTTGAGGCCAAGATCATGGCTTGAAAATAGAAGGAAAACACTTCATCAAGATCATCTCTTGCTCAAGTTTTATGTGCCATATTGATTTCAACTCTAGATTCACAAGAATCAAAGTTAACCGTTGGTTTTAGCCACATGCAACTAAGAAACTAACCTCAAATGATGATATAGAACCAAATGTAGTTGACCCTTGCTTAGAGAAGTTGATAGGTGTAAGAAAATAGAGAAAATGAGGAAGAAAAATGAGAGGGGTGGGGGAGGGTTTAGACGCGGCCGAGAGGGGGGTAGGGAGAGGAGAGTGTGGAGAGATGTGTTGGTGAAAAAAAATGAGGTGAAATGAGTGTTTAGTCTAGCTTTTGTCCCATTCAAATGGTGGTGGATTTTGCTTTTTACCATTCTATCCTTCACCCACTAATAGCAAGATTTGCATGCAAGGTTTTAGAGGTCATTTAGTTGGTCAAATGGAGATAGTGGAGGGTGAAAGGTTGGTCTTACCCTTGATCTCTATTTGGGTGGAATTTGCATGCAAGGGCACACTTGTAATTCAATAACTATTAAAGTATAATTAAAAAGAATGTGTTTTAGTAATTAAATATAAATCCATAAATCACAAAATTAATACCATAAATACTATGAGATTTTAGAAGTTTAATAAAACTGTCTTCAAAAATTTCGGACAAAAAGAATTTATATTAAAAAATAGTTTTTCTAATATTATCATACTAATAATTCATGAAAAACATAATTAGCACATTAAAATCACAAAAGAAATTGAAAATAAATTGACTCTACTCCACATATTAGAATATAATTTATCCGTATATTCGCAACTTATTCAAATATCACTAAATCGCGAGAATCTCATTATTACTTAATCGTGTAACGAAAATCTTACTCACATACAAAAAGCTATACGCTTAAAATTATTCCAGCAACAATCGCAATGCCACACGACAAAATTATACACAATATATATAACGAATTCGCATAGTCGGGCCTTATAACACATAATATTTATGAATCAATACATCGCACTTATAAAATGGCTCAAATATTTACTGGTTATCACATCCTCTCTCTTTTATAGGATTCTTTCCTCAGAATCTAGGAGAATAGTTGAGGATACCGATTCTGCATTTCAGATTCTAACTCCCATGTTGCTTCTTCGACTTTAGGATTCCTCCACAATACTTTCACCAAAATTACTGATTTATTTCTAAAAATTCTCTCCTTGTCGATCCAGTATCTGCACGGGTTGCTCTTCATATAATAAATCGGCTTAAATTTCCACTGGCTCAATCTCTATCATATGATTGGCATCTTGATATACTTCTTTAGTAATGAGACATGAAATACATTATGCACATGCTGATATTGTGGCGGTAAAGGCTAGCTCATAAGCAACTTTCCCTACTTGGTTCAAGATTTCAAAAAGTCCAATATATCTTGGAGCTAATTTCCCTTTCTTACCGAATCGGGTCAACCCCTTCCATGGTGATACTTTTAGCAATACAACTTCCCCAATTTCGAGTTTCACATCCTTCCGGGTGGGGTCCGCATATTATCTTTGTCTATCCTGAGCAGCAACGAGTCTCTTCTTGATCACAGTGACGGTGTCCTTCATTTGCTGAATTAATTCAGGTCCAAAATCTTCCTTCCCCAACTTCATCCCAACTCGTCGGTGTTCTACACTTTTGACCATATAAAGCTTCGTATGGTGGCATGCCAATACTTGAATGGTAGATATTGTTATATGAGAATTCTACGAGTGGTAGATGATCGTCCCAACTTCCCGAAAAATCAATTGCACAGCTTCGCAACATATCTTCAATGGTTTGGATTGTTCATTTCACTTTGGCCATCGGTCTGTGGATGGTATGCCGTACTCATGTTTAATTTTGTTCCGAGATTTTCTTGAAATTGTCTCCAGAATCTCTAATTGAATCGCGAGTCTCGATCCAAACTATCGATATAGGTACTCTATGGTGTAACACGATTTCGCGAACATATATATGAACTAGTCGTCTAACGAAGACTTCTCATTGATTGGAAGAAAATGTGCCGACTTTGTAAGGCGGGTCAACTACCACCCAATTGCATCGTGTCCAGAACGTGTTCGCGGTAAACCCACTACAATCCATGGAAATATTTTTCCACTTCCATTTCTGGAATCTTCAATGGTTGAATCAACCACTTGGTTTCTGATGTTCTGCTTTCACTTCTTTCGCATGTGTCACATTTTGAAACTCATTCTGCAATCTCTCTTTTCATGTTCGGCCACCAAAAACTCCTTCTTCAAATCATGGTACAATTGGTATTCCCGGGTGAATCGAAAATCTTGATTTGTGGTGCTTCTTGCAAATATCCTTCTTCAATTCAGTCACATTTGGAATCCAATTCTTGACGAAAATCTCAACACACCTTGTTCATCTATTTTGTGTACATATCTCTTCTCCGGTCAACTGACTATTATCTTAGTGGTTACTTCATCTTGGCATTTCTTTATCCTCTCTAGTTAATGTTGGCTGAAAAGTAATGGCACAAGACATTTCTTTTGCTTATTCATGATCACAAAGTTCTAATTGTAATTTTTCAACTTCATTAGATAATTCCTTCGACATTATTATCGTATTTAGCTTTTCCTTTCCTACTCAATGTGTCTGCTACCACGTTGGCCTTTCTTGGATGATATTGTATCAAACAAATCATAGTCTTTGATCAATTCCAACCATCAGCGCTGGTCTCATATTTAGCTCCTTCTGAGTAAAGAGGTACTTCAGAATTTTATGATCCGTGTATATCTCGCACTTTTCCCCATATAAATAATGCCTCAATAGTGTTCAAAGCAAACACTATCGCAGCTAATTCTTAAGTCATCAATCGGGTACTTCTGTTCATGTGGTTTTAAGTTGTCTTGAAGCATACGCTATCACCTTCCCGTGTTGCATCAATACACATCCAAGTCCTTTATAAGAGGCATCACTTTATATCACAAAATCTCCCTTGTCATCTGGTAATACTTAAACCAGAGCAGTTACCAATCTTTTCTTCAATTCTTGAAAACTACTATCACACTTCTCCTTCCATTCAATTTCTCATTCTTCCTTGTCAATTTGGTCAGTGGTACGACTATCTTCGAAAATCCTTTACAATCTTCTGTAGTATCCTGCCAGTCCCATAAAACTTCTCACTTCGGTTGGCATCTTCGGTCTCTCTCAATTCATCATCTCCTCAATCTTTTCAGGATCTACCTTAATTCCCTCACTTCCAACAAAATGTCCAAGAAATCTTACTTTAGTTAACCAAAACTCACATTTCGAGAACTTGGCATATAATCTCTCCTTTCGCAATACTTCCAAAGCTATTCTTAGATGTTCCACATGATCAGCTTCTGTCTTTGAATATACTAAAATGTCATCGATGAAAACTATGACAAACTTGTCCAAGTACTCCTTGAATACACAATTCATTAAATCCATGAAAGCAGCCGATGCATTAATCAACCTAAAAGCCATAACGAGAAATTTGTAATGTCCATATCTTGATTGAAAATCTGTTTTCGGTATGTCTTCAGACTTAATCTTTAAATGGTGGTATCCTGATCGCAGTTCAATCTTTGAAAAATAAGAGGCTCCTTTGAGTTGGTCAAACAGATCATCAATCCTAGGAAAAGGGTATCTATTCTTAATCGTCAACTTGTTCAATTCTCGATAATCTATACAAAGTTTCATGCTCCTGTCCTTTTTCTTGACAAACAAAATTGATGCGCCCCACGGTGAAACATTTGGTCTTATAAATCCCTTGTCTAGTAGTTCTTGTATTTGATTTGCTAATTCCTTCATCTCCATTGGTGTCATCCTATATGGAGCTTTCGAAACAGGTTCGGTGTCGGGTGCAAGATCTATTGTAAACTCAATTTATCGATCCGAGGGTAAGCCAGGAAGCTCTTCAGGAAAATGTCTAGAATAGTTCTCACTACTGGAATGTCTTCCGCATTGGAAACTTCTCTACTCTTATCGACTACATACGCCAAATACGCTTCGCATCCTTTCCAAATCAACTTCTTTGCTTGCATCGAGGTGAGAAATGTCTGAGTTTGCCTTTGGCCCTTTAATTTCACTTTCTTACCTTGCGGTGTACTTAATACTACCCTTTTATGCTTACAGTCTATTTGAGCACTAAAACTTGTTAGCCAATCCATCCCTAATATCACGTCAAATTCGCCTAATTGGAAAGGAATAAGGTTCGCAGGAAAAATATGTTTGGCTATGTCTATTGCACAATGAGGGCAA